>NC_056725.1:777877679-778025179 GCF_019279795.1 Protopterus annectens | reverse complement strand
TGATACCAGCTACATTTGAGTCGCAGGCCTCTACCTAGACCCATGCGGAGTCCGGTATGCCGTAAGATTCTCAGAGTATTGAACCCGAGGATGTCTCTCACTCGGATGGGTCCAGAGCCGTTGAGCAGGCACCGGCTTCTGAGGGTGTTTTCAGGCCTCAACATTTTTATATAAAACCGATGCCAGCTTCAAAAATAAAAACAACTTCCAAGTCTAAAAAACCAACACATGAGCCACATGCTCAGGCCAGTATGCCTAAAAAACAGGTGATCAAAATGGCTGAGGACTTAATTACCTTGATCAGGGGTTCCCAACCCCCCGCTAAGAGGCCAAGGAAAGACACTGATTATCTTCAGATCAGGTTTCTATTTCTTCTGATTCCTCTTCTGATGAGGAATTTTCTATACCACCCTATGAGGACTCAGATGCAGAAGAATACATCCCATCTGCATCTCCTCCTGAGGATTATTCTTTTGGAGAAGCCTTGCATACTTTAAGGGAACATTTTCATTGGGAGAGTCAGGATTTCTCTGAATCAAAAAAGAGGCTTAGGGATTTTCTTCTTCTTCCTCAGCATAGGCCTTTGGCTATACCTCCTGTATTAGACATTGTTGATGTGTTTTCAGAATCAAGCATGGCTCCGGATTCCCAACCTTTGGCTCCTAGTAAGCCAGACAGATATTACAGGGTTCCTGACTCCCACAAAGTTCTATTAAAAAATCCTGCTGCTGATCCTGAAACTATCTCACAGGGTCCCAAAGGTGTAAAGGCCTCTACAGCCAAAAATCCTAGCCCCTCTGATAGAGATTCCAGGGCGCTGGATAGATGGGGAAAGAAGGTTTATACGTCTGCAACCTTGGCAATTAGGGCCTTAAACTGCTAGTTTCATATGCTTAAATATCAACTCATGTTATGGGCCTATTGAAACAGAAAATTATGTTGATTTATGATTGTGTGGAAAGTAAAGAATTACAGGAATTATTGCATGCAGCAGAACAGGTTGGAAAGCATACTTTGCAATGTGGTTTTGATTCCTTCGAGGCCTCTTGCAGGGCTGCAGTTACTGGATCTGTGATTAGAAGGCATGTCTGGCTCAAGGAGCAAAATCTGCCTGATCATGTTAAAGCTAAATTGTTGGATGCCCCTTTAAAGCATGATACTCTGTTTGGTTATAAGGCTGAAGAGGTTTTCAAGAAAATGGAAGACAAAGCTAAATCTATGCAAACTGTAAAAGATTTCTTACAAGTGCAGCCGCCCAGATTCAGTAGGCACTGGCCTACTAAAAATTGGTCGTTTCCTGTGTCCAACAGAGCCTCTCAAGGCAAATCCCGCCACTCAAAAGGCTCTAGATACCAATCACAGGGTTCATACAGGTCAAAGCAATGGGGTGCCTCCACCTCTAAATCTGGAGGAAACCAAGCACAACCCTGCAATAAGCAGTTTCAATGACTTCCCTCTACCATCACCAAGCACTTATCTTTTGGCAGCCCTCTTGGGGGGAAAATTAGCACTTCATGCTCAAAATTGGCAGTTAATTACCCAGGACAAGTGGGTATTAAACATAGTATCCCAGGGGTACAGATTTCATTTCCATACTTTGCCAATTCCAAATGGTTCGCCAGATCTGCCACAAAATCAATGGGCAGAGGCTCAGAAACAAGTTACGTCCCTCGTGGATATGGGGGCTATTCAACCAGTACCAGAACAGGAAAAAGGAAACAGTCTTTATTCAAGACTGTTCCTGGTACCCAGAAAAGACCATGCCTGGCATCCAATACTGGACTTATCGATTTTGAACACATTCCTGGACATTCCAAAATTCAAAATGCTGACTTTACAACAGCTACTGCCCATGCTGGGCAGGAGCGCTTGGTTAGTGACTCTAAACTTAAAAGAGGCATACCTGCATATCCCAATAAGGGAATCGTGCAGAAGATACCTCCACTTCAAGGCAGGTTTTATGCATTACCAATTCTCTGCACTGCCCTTTAGCTTATCTACTGCACCCAGGGTCTTTGCAAAGTGCCTGGCACCAGTAATTGCATTTTGCAGACAAAGAAGCATACAAATCTATCCGTACTTGGATGACTGTCTCATTCAAGCAGAAAACAAGGACATTCTTCTTCAACATCTGGCGTTTGTAAAAAGGCTTCTAACATGCCTAGGGTACACAATAAATGAAAAGAAGTCACAACTGGAACCCTCTCAAAAAAATTACATTCCTAGGTGCAAGCTCGAATACAACTGCCCAGATGACTTACCTTACACCAGACAAACAAAGGCAACTGACTATATACTTCAAACAGATGGCAACAAAAACCCAGTTATCTGTAAGACAAATTCTGCAGGCTTTGGGGTTCATGGCATCGTGCATCCTACTAATTCCATATGCAAGACTGCATATGAGGAAACTTCACTGGTACCTAAAAAGCTTATGGAGTCAACATTGTCACAGTCTGGAAACAATGATTCCACTTATTCCCTGCATACAACAGGAATTTCTTTGGTGGGCAGAGACATGTCACCAAAACAAGGGACTGTCATTCACGCTACTCCCTGCCACCCAAACACTAACTACAGATGCATCAGACTATGCTTGGGGGGGCCCACCTGGTGAGGAGATGCATTCAGGGCATATGGAACCCAAACCAAATGCATCTACATGTCAACCAGAAAGAGATGCTAGCTGTTCAGAATGCCCTGACAGCCTTCAAGGACTTACTTCATCCAGGACAACTACTGATAAAGACGGACAACACCATAATTATGTGGTACATAAACAAGCAGGGGGGTACACATTCCTACCCCCTTTGCAGACTAGTCATAGCATTGTGGGACACAGCCTTGACACTTACCAAGTACATCTTCAAGCTCAGTTCCTGCCAGGAAAACAAAATACTCTGGCAGACTACCTAAGCAGAAATCGTATGGACCCTCACGAGTGGAAACTGGATCCACAAGTCTTCAGCATGGTAACACAGAAATGGGGGAGCCCATTTGCCTCACCCCAAAATTATCAGCTGGACAAATTCTGCACAAGGACTTGTCACAGACAGGCATGGAAAGTGGATACCCTATCAGTCTACGCCTTTCCTCCTCTGCCTCTTCTTCCCAGGGTCTTACTAAAGGCCAGACAGGAAAAATCACAAATGATCCTAATTGCTCTGGACTGGCCTCGCCAGCATTGGTACCCAATTCTAAGGAATATGTCTCAACTCCATCCTTGGTATTTGCCTCAAATACCTCATCTACTGTCTCAGCAGAACAGTCAAATTCTATACACTCCACTCCAAACTCTGAACCTGGCAAATTATTCAAACAACACCTCTCAGTATCTGTTTATGGATGTCATTTTGGAAGCCAGAAGGCCTAGTACTAGAAAATTCTATGCTGATAAATGGAAGAGATTCTGTGCTTGGAACCAAGCACAAGGAACGGACTCGGCAAAACCAAATATCCCTTAGATTTTGCAATACTTGACTGAGATGCTTGACAAGGGCCTATCCTTCTCTTCAGTAAAAATCCATGCCTCTGCCATTTCGACTCATTACAACACGGAGCCTCCTATCTTCTCTCATCCTCTGCTAAAGCAGCATCTTACAGGGGCCAAAAATTTAAAGCCTCCCAGAAGATCACCAACTCCTGTATGGGACCTCAATTTTGTGCTGGAAAAACTCACCCTACCTCCTTTTGAACCAGCAGCTACTGCGGATATAAAGTTTTTATCTTGGAAAACAGCTTTCCTTTTGGCAATCACTTCAGCAAGAAGGGTTTCTGAACTACAGGCTTTCATGGCTGTGGAGCTTTTTATCAAATTTCACCCGGACAGGGTGCCCCTCAGGATCAATCCTTCCTTTTATGCCTAAAGTGGTATCCAGTGTGGCTCTTAACCAAACTATTCACCTGCCAAAATTTTACCCAACTCCACAGAACAAGGTGGAGCGGATTCTGCATTCATTGGACGTACACAGACAACTAAGATTTTACTTAAACAGGATCAAATGTCTAAGAATGTCTGAGCAACTACTGGTGGCATTTGCATCAGGATCAGAGGGGAAGGCTATATCAAAGCAGACTATTTCTAAGTGGATAAGCCACTGCATTCGTTTCTGCTACTTGCTTCATGGTAAACCCATACCCAAGGGAATCTGGTCACATTCCACCAGAGCTGCCTCTCCTTCAGCAGCCTTTCTCAGAGGAGTTCCAACCAAAGACATTCTAGAAGCTGCTACTTGGAGTTCTGTTCATACCTTCACAAAGCATTATCATTTGCCTCTCTTTTCTAAATCCAGGGCAGGCTTTGCCACTGCAGTTCTGCAGGGCCTTATAGCCGCTCCTAATGTTATTTAGTTCCATCCTCCCATCCATAGCTTTGGGATTCTACCCAAATGTAATGACTGCAACAGTGAAACACTAAGAACATAGTACAGTTGTGTACACTTGCCATAAATGTAGATGTTCGAGTGTATTCACTGTTGCAGTCCGGGTTACCCACCCACCATCCCTCTTTTCTATAACTTCACTTTCCTTCACTATGCTCTAAAGCCTTTGTGGTGTATTTGCTTTTAGATGAAGGTAAAGTTTATGATGCTAAAAGTGCATTTTTATATATTGCTGTTTAGTTTTATATACATATTTTTGCTCCCCATTTGGGGGGCACCTGATATCTGGGGCAAGAAAAACTGAATAAAATGGCGTCTGCTGCATATTTTATACCCCTGACAACCTGACATCATGGAAGAGGAGACAGCAACCGACGCAGGACCCAAGACTTTGTTATTCAGGCTGACTGAGGGCAACCTGCCAGCAGATTACCCAAATATAATGACTTCAACAGTGAATACACTCTAACATCTACATTTATGGTAAGTGTACACAACTGTATTTTCTTCATATATTATGTTTCTGTTACTTCCATTGTATAAAGATGTTTTTCACCATCGAAGCTACATGATCGCAAAAGGCAGTGTTTTCTTTTTTATTGGCTTAGGTCCCTAGCAGTGGATCTTGTCTTCCAGTTTTACTGTTCTTGTATATTTGCTATTGCTGTTGATGTGAACTTTTTCATCTGGTTTGCTGGCAGACAGCAGTACTTTTTTGCAGCAATTTATTATTTTTAACAGTTTTATTACATTTGCATACTTGAACAATGACATGGGGGCACATGCATTATTAGAAAACAAACCACTGTGAGCATTTTTTATTGTTATTATGTTCATGTATTAAACACGTGCTTCTTTTTTAACAGTTGTCTTTCACTCCTATATTACATTGCTTGTGTTCTGCGTTCCCTTAAATTTCCTTCCTCTTCCTGAACACTGTTTTGCATGTATTGCTCCCACAAATTCCATTTATTTCTATGTAATATGCTCCTTCCATTTTCTAAAGATCTCACATCCAATTCTGTTCTCTCATCTACAATGTTCAGTGCTTCATTTGTGGTTGGTTTAGGTTTTGATTTCCGTTTTCTAATAATTATGAATTCTTAAATTACCTCCCTATAGCTATTCTATCATCACTGTCAACATTAATCCAATGTATTCAATCCCAAATCCTTAAGCATTTAACAGGCAATTATCTCCTGTCATCTCCTCTACAGTATCACTAAAGCTGTCCTTAGTGTCATCAGCCAAGCCAGTTTCAACATGGAAATAGGGTAAACTTTTTCTTCATTGTTACTAGATTTATTCAAGGCTAATGCAGATGTAAATGCTTTATAATCATGGTTTAAAACTGAAATTTGTCTATATGGAGCTGGCCCTGAAGAGTCTTTACCCTCCTTGGGTAATAAAGCTACTACATCTTTCTTCTAAGATGCTGGTACTTTTCCTATTTCCAGATCTTTATCACCTTCTTACTTCCTAACTTCCACAGGAATACCATTTGTTCCTGGAGACTTCACTGTTGATTGAGTAAACATCACCATATTTATCCCATTTCTTTCTATCTTGGATATTAATTCTTGAGCCTCATCTTCCTCTAATATATTGGCAAAGTTGAATCTTCAATAAATATTTCCATTTGTTCCTTTTTTTGGTTTCATCATTCCACTACTTTATACAAATTTCAGTATAGCTCTAATATTTACATAGGATCTCTGATCACTTTTCTTGTCATAGGCTCCCTAGCATTGGCAGTAATTGTAATACTTTGCTGCTGGACTTGTTGTGCTAACAGTTTGTGCACTGGAGTTATCAAAAGATACCCAACCGCAATATTTTTTAACTTGTGCATAAATCCAAAATACTCCCTTGTTATGTTTTTAGCACTCAGCAAGTGTTTTTCTCTTGTTCCTTGAGGTTCTCCTTCTATAACCATTGACAACCTCTTTAAATTATCCATGTTGCCTATTTACCATATCTTTTTCTGTCTTACTTCTACCATGTTTTAAACTCCATTTTCATTTAGCCCTCTGCCTTGCTATCCCTTCTGAACAAATTTCTAATTTTGTAATAACTTTCAAATTATTTCCACTACTGATTCCTTAAATCCTTGCATCTGTTTGTCTTTATTGGTGCATGATCTAAAGTAGTTGTTGGCCATGTTAAAATGCTTTCAGTGAAATAACCATGCTCCAGGGAAATAAAATTTCTATCCAGTTTAGTCCAGTTGTTGTAAGTTTGGGATTATGTAAACTCCACCTGAGTTCAAGCTAGAAAATTTACATCCTTGATTCAACATATTTTCATATATTTTTTCCAAGTTCTGTCCTCCTTTGTTATCTTTCCTATCTAGCTCTGTTTACAACACAAAAATAAAACAGAATGAAAAAAGCAACAGTTTACCATATGGATGTACTGCTTATTTAAATAACCAATGTGTCCAAATTAGTATTTCATTCCCTTTTAGGTCTTCTGATACATTTTCACTATTACAAATCAGGTTCCAGTCCTTACCCAATAGTAATACCACCAATTTACCATTATTGTCTTTCTTTTTATCATCTATCACTGTTTGAGTTCCCTCTCACAATCTGTATTACTGCATTTTCCCTTTGTCCTTCATAATCTGCTAAATATTTATTGACATTCGATTCTGAATATTAATTCAGAAATTCCTTTCTTAGCCAAATTTATATGTTTATCTGTCTTGTTACATTGCTCCTCACCCTTCAGTTTTTTTTTTTTGTTTTTTTTTTTTAAAAGAAACATTTTTATTAAATGATCACTTTTATAACATAGGCAATCTTTTATGTAAGTAAAAATAAACCATACTGACACAATTCTCAATTGCAAACGTTATACATTATAACCCATGCCAATGCAATTGTAGCTGCAAACATTATACATCACTTATATCCAGTCATTGTCAGTCAACCATTATATAACTCATTCATATCCTGCCTTCTTTTAAAACTTGTTCCTTCTCTGCATGTATTGATCCTGTAATTCCCATTTTCCCATATGTAATTTTCTCCTACCCTTTCCTAATGTCCCAATTCTCATTGCTTTATCTTTGTTACCATCTTCGCTACTTCTAGTAAAGTTGGTTTAGACTTCAATTTCCATTTTCTAGCAATTGCATTTTTAGCAGCCATTATATGTAGGCAATTCAGATTGTGTATAATAGCTCAAAAAGGTAATTTACTTAGTTAAGCCAATTTGCTTACCCAGTATCTTTGACAGAGCAGTCTGTAGGGAATCTTTAAAGTCTGCCAACTCATTACACTCCCAGAAAATATGTTCCCAGTTGCCGCCTTTTTTTTCCAAATCACATTTCCAATATTTGATGTCTGCCTGAGGAAAAATTCTTTGGAGTATACTTTGGGTATAAAAATATCTATGTAAACTTTTCAAAGCAAAGATCCTAAATAATCTAAACTTTGTTGCATGATTGGGAGACAACCCCCATTGTTTCTTTGTGAGTTGCTTATCCAGTCTCTCTTCCCAGTCCTTTCTTACCTCCTCTAATTGTCTCTTATAGTTATGCAATATTTTATATGTTCTATTAATTATTCATTTGTTAATGGCAACTTCTGTTCTAGATTCTACTAAAAACTCTTCCAGTGCTGGTCTTTCTTTTAGAACCCCCCCCCCCCATTTCTTTCTCTTTGCCTATACTCTATCAATCCTTGATAGGGAAGGCAATCTCTAACCTGCATTACAAATAAGTTCTTGGTGTCTTCCCATTTTATTACCTTTCCCCCTCTAGTTACTTGCTCACTATACCTTTGTTCCTTTGCCAGTTTTCTCCAATAAATTCCAAACACCCTCTTCCCTGTTGTCTGTATCCTTAATTGCAGTCATCCCTATCAACAGAATCTCCGTTCTCCATTCCCATGTTGGCTTAATTCTTAGAATACTTTCTGCTGCTTTTTGAATATAATATTCTGTATGATTATTGCTATTCTCCTTAAAGGCCTGCATCCCAAATCAGAGTCTCTCCTTGTTTCTTGAGCTCCATCCCCCATTTCATCGTCATTTCTTTCCACTTTGAATTATAGTTTTCTAATTGTGCTTTGTATAGGAGCCGTAACTGTGTTGCTCGGAAATACCCCTTTGAATCTGGTAATCCCAATCCTCCCTGTTCAATTGCAAGAAAAAGCTTATCTCACTTGACTCTTGCTATCTTCCCCTCCCAAATAAAATCCTTTAGCTCTTTATTAATTGCTATCCACAGCTTCTCTTCTGTTGATGAAAATATGCCTGATGTGTTTGTAAAACTAAAAGGGTTAAAAACATTTTAACTGCTTGTATCTTGCTATTGATATTCATATAACAGAGGTTTCATTTTCTCCCTTTTTGTATTATCTTTTGTTTTGTGTCTTCCCACCTATCCTTAGCTGCTGCACCAGAATCGTTTTTAATCCATACTCCTAAATACTTCATTTTATCATACCACCAAGTATGGATATCACTGAACCAGTTCATATGTGGGTACATAATTTACTGCTATTGCCTTTGTTTTAGCTTCATTAATTTTATATCCCAAAAAGATGTGAAACTGTCTCAATATGTTCCACAACACTGTGATGTCCCTTTCTGGTTTTGTCAGGTATAAAATAATGTCATCTGCAAATAGAACCAGCTTTCCTTGACTATCATACCAATTATATCCTTAAATTTCTGAGTCATTTATTTTTTTTGCCAGTGGTTCTAAATATAATGCAAATAAAAAAGGGGAGGGAGAGGACACACCTGCCTGGCTCTTCTGCTCAAGAAGAGATCATCAGAGAGGACCCCACTCACTCTAATTTTCACTTCAGTTCCCTTATATAGCCTCCTAATCAACCGTATAATTTTTATCAGGTAATGGAAATGTTTCCATTACTCTGCTCATAAAGTCCCAACTTACTCTTGTCATACACTTTCTCTGCATTAAGACCCACCAGCAACAGTGGTATTTTCTTACTTTCTGCTTCCCTGTGGATCATCAGTGTCCTGTTAATTTTGTCAAATGTTTCCCTCCCCGCCACAAAACCATATGGAGTCATATCTATGAATTTTGGCATCACTTTTGCTATTATTTTAGCCATTATAGACATGAACACTTTGTAGTTATGGTTTAGTATCGAAATGGGGCTGTATAAAGCTGGATCTGCCGGATCTTGGTTGTTCTTCTCCTCTTAAAATACTGTTAAACAAAGCCTTCCAGATATCAGTTCTTTTACTTCCTTCCAAACTTCCAAAAGAATACCATCTATTTCTGGGGACTTTTCTGTAGATTGGTTATACATCGCCATTTTTATCTCATCTCCTCCAATCCTGTTAGTAATTGAGCCTCCTTGACCTCTGACCTTGGGATATCAATTTTTTCATAAACATTTGCACCTTTTATTGATGTCCATATTCTCTGCTTTGTAAGACTTTCATAGAATTTCTGAAGTATTTCTAATACTTCTATAGGATCCCTTGTTATCTTCCTTGTTGTTCTAGGCTTCCTAAGCTTGATGACAGCACTTTGTACTTTCTGTTGCTGGAGTAGTTGTGCTAAAAGTTTTTGTGCGCTAAAGTTATTATCCAAAAACAGTTGCTTAACAGCAGTCTTTCTGAGCTAATGCATATTATCAAGGTAATCTCTTATTTTCTGTGTAGTATCCTGCAGTTGCCCCTCTTCTTGTTTGTAAAATTCCCCCTACTTTGAAATACTTTAACATTTGTCAGTCCCTCTAAATAATTTTTGTTACTTCTTAACCATATCTCCCTTTCTTTTATTTCTACCCTATTTTTAAACTCCACATTAATTTTATCCCACTGCCTAGCTATATTTCCAGAAGAAATTTCTATCTCCTCTAATAGCGCCTGAATAATTTCCACTACCCATTCCTTAAATTCCTCTCTCTTCAACAGATAGGTGGGGAAGCAACAGTGTCTCATTTTTATTTCATTACTCTGCATTTTTATTTTAGTAGTTGGTGCATGATCTGAAATATTTAGGGTCTATATTAAATTCTCGAAAGCCAACAATGTCAAATCTGACATTGTCGACCCGAGAATAGCAAAAGTGCAGAACATCGAGCGGGTAAACGGAAATCTCCATAAGGGGAGATTTCCATTTACTGCAATGTAGTGCAGTTTCGGAGTTGGTATATTTAAGTAGCTGGGGAGGGGAGCAGGGGGGGCTCCCCCCCACCTACACTCTTTTTAGTTTTTTTTTTTACGAACATTCAATATTTTTAACAGTTCGATCACTAAAGGTTGAACTTTAGTGGTTCGAACTGTTAAATGTTCTAATATAGACCCAATATTTATTGGGTTTGTATCAAGACCTTCAATCAAATGCATATATTCCTGTGAAATGTAAATGTTATGTGCCTTGGGGAATAATATGTAAATTCACTCCAAACTCCTAGTACTGAATTCGCATCTTCCATGCCAAATATTTTCATAAATTTCTTTAAAAATCTACCCTTGTTTGTTATATTTTCCCTTCTGCCCCCCCAGACACATCTTTATTGTTGCAAATCAAATTCCAGTACCCACTTATAAGTAATATTCATTGCTGAAAATTTATTATTTCTCCTAAAAATTTAAGCTCCATTGTAGCAGTTTCCGGTGGAATATAAGTACATGCCAGTGTAACCCTCCTCCCTTGCCAGTCGACCCTTAGCACTACAAGTCTACACTTGTTTTTTTTATCCTCTACTATTACTATTGGAACTCTTCTTGCAATTAGTATAAGTAATTCTGTCTTCCTTTATTTTGCTAAATAATCCTGAAAATCTTTCTTTATCATATTCACATGTTCAGTACTTTACAAGTGTCTTGTGAAGCATAACTGCTTGCACTCCACATTTTTAATATAGTTTTAAGCCTATGTCACATCTTACAGAACTTTTTGTTTTATTGAAAACCTTCAAAAAAATACAAACCTGCACCTAGTCCCCACAAAAACCTATCAACTGAATACACACAACCATGTACATCTTCAAATATTAACATTTTACCCTCCTAATAGAAGCATATACCCTTCAGTTCTTAATATAATTCAGTGCTCTTTGCTTTGTCTGTACCTTCAGTGCCATTTTGATTCCACCACGTAATTAAGTCATTTTAATAAAGAAGCTGTTACTTTCACACATTCTGTGTGACGGATGTTGAAATGCACTGCCTTACTGGTGTATGGGTAGTAGTGCCCTGCTACCCTATCTCTGGCAGCCTGTTAAAGTTCAGAACTCCTCCTCCTGCTTCTCTGTTGTTATGATGAACCATTCACCTGTTAGGAGAAGGACTGCCTTTCAGACCTACAGACAGGACCCATCCAGTTTTGTAGTGCATAGAAAGAGAAGGGTCTTTGAGAACATTGCTTCTGACTCTGGACTTTACAGCTGCTGAGCTCAGATAAGAAACCCATTTGGGGGTTTTATTTCCTCCTCTTGTCTTTTCTGTCAGTGCTTGAGTAGTGTATTCTGCTTTGACTGATATTTTGTGAATGCTTCTGTTTTTAAGTTGATTATCATAGTAAGGCATGTTGATTAAAAGCTTCATCAGCTGAACAGAGGAGGGGGGTTGACCACAACTCTGCTCTGTGATATATAACAATAAGTATCCTGTTTTCTTGCTTATTTTTGCTAGTTATTGCTTATTACATTTATTGCACTTTTTGTCTGTTGCCTACCTTTTATTATACATTTTATAGTCTCCTGCCTACTTTTTACTGTATTTTATTGCTATAAACTGATCTGTACTGTAGTACTGCAATTGTCTGCCTCACTTTTTGTCATGCTTTTTTAGCTACGTTTCACTGTGTGAAAGATATTGATTGGAAATATTCTCCATTTGTTAAAACACCTGTTCTTCTAATTTTCCTGCCAAGGAGTGTATCATATACTTGATTTGCAGTTAAAAGCATTCTCTAGAGTCTCCTTGCTCCTTTCTCTGTTTAAAACTTTCATTTAGCATCTCACTGCTGTTTTTCTGCTGTGATAAACATTTCTGTAGTGTGTTCTGCCTAAAATAGTGTATCTAGTAGCTGTAGCATAGTTCCCCCACCCTCCCTACATGGCCCACCTCATAAATAAGGGGATCTCATCCAGGGACAAGGAGGTAATAAAATTCCTGTATTCTTCTCTTATAAGGCCAGTTATTGAGTACAATGCCTCCCTCAGCATGTACCTTGCAAAGCACATGCAGCAGTTGGAGAGACCACAGAGTTTCTTCATCAGAATCATCCAAGGCTTCAAACATCTACCCTACATAGGCTAAAAGCCCTGTCCCTGTACTCAGTTTCATACAGACTCCTCAGAGGTGATCTCTGTCTGACATGCAAAGCAATCTCAGACCCCGCCGTGATGGGACTGCTGCATATCTGCAAGTCAAGCTCCACTCGAGTAACCCACATGCACGGCCTCAACCTGGTCTGTGACATCAATAGGACTTGTTGGCGGGACAGATTTGTGTCCCAGAGACTCCCCCATCTATGGAAATAGACTTCTTGTTTACATCAAGCCGAGTACTTCATAATCCCTTTTCAAGCGCAACTTGGATAACTGGATGTAAAACAGAAAATTTCACCTGTTCCCTGTTGGACAGGGGCTTTGAGTGCTGACTTCTGTAAACATGGGCTAAACTCTTGGCTAGACTTATAAGGCCTCAAGGTCATTAGCCTAGTAACTTCCTATGATTAGGAAGCTTTGACAGGAAAGCTTGCTGATATTGCAGTTGTGAAAAACCTTCTTTAAATAGGCAATATAGGATGAACAGCTACAGTTTTAAGCATCTGTAATAACTTTTTCTGTGCCATAAAATTTCATTCTGCACTGACTGAAAAATCTCGTTCATCTTAGACAAAGTGTTTATCTTTGGGGTTGTAATTTATTGAGGTGATTCTGTAGGACTACAACATTTTAAATGTATTTTTTGTATGTTAAACATTTTTGACAGGAAATTTTCATCAGTTTGATTTATTTCTTATCTAATACTGTTTGACTGTATCCATTCACTTTGACAGAAACAAGCCTCTTTTAATTTTATATAACTATATATATTTTGTGCTTTGAACTGTTAGTGAAAATATTGTCATTTTTCTATGCAGTATTCAGAATAATATCCCTATAGATGCAGTATTCAGAATAATATCCCTGTAGATGCTGTCTTTAGAATGCTATTTAGAGGGATAGTATTGGGATTTTGTCCTTTTTACTGGCCTAACCATGCAGCCAGTATTTGATATTGAGCTGGTTAGTTTCTTGTCCCCTAACTTGATGGACATGGATGTGGGTCCCCCCATGTCCTCCAACACCATCTACACCTTGTGCACCTAAAAACAATTAATTCAAAAAAATAAGCCTTAGGCTACAGCCTGTGACTCTGTCACTTTGCTTCAGGCAGGCAGTAGTACCACTCACCTTCTTTTACCTCAAGGTCCCTTGGTGTGGTCGTGGTACAACAATTGGGTATGACACGAGGGTCAGACATGTCTTTTGGGGCTGTACCATTGCTTGGTTCAGGTAGGGGAGAATTCCTAAGGTGCAGAGGAAGTCAGGGGTGCAGAACCTGTTGTCAGTGTTCATAAGCCCCCTCCCCATTTTCCCACTAGTGTAGTACATGCATAAAAGACAGATGATCCATCATGTTGCAGGGCAACAGTCTCCGACTGTGTTTCACCTGAACTGGTAGCTATGGTTAAATCCACCATTGACTGTTGATTGTAGGGTGCAAAACTGTGATCTAATGTTTATCTTCTTCTCATTCATCACTGATGGGTTTGGTTCCGAGCCCTCGGAACCATGTCGGCCAAATACCAAGCTTGTGTACAACAAAAAACTCTCGAGCTAAGTTGCTACCCACAATGCCCTTCTCCCAATTACCTCAGATCTCGTTTGCCATGTAGCCATATAGCCGCATTTCATAGAGCTCTTCAGCTAAGTGAAATATTTTTGATATATTTTGAATGTTGATTGGACTTTTATCACTTTTCTAGACAGTATACCTTCTTAGTTCTTATCGCCCTCCATATAGCCTATTTTCTCAACTTTAGCTCTACCCGTTGGGTAATTATTTTACCATTGTTGGTATCACCCTCTCCTACCATTGTGGTATCCTTTCATACCATTGCTGGTATCTTTCTTTCTATCTACTTTATGTGTGTGTGTGTGTGTGTGTGTGTGTGTGTGTGTGTGTGTGTGTGTGTGTGTGTGTGTGTGTGTGTGTGTGTTTTGTATGAATATGTCTGATAAAAAAGGGACATCAGGCTTTAAACATTGCACCTCCTGCAATGGTAAACTCCCTAACACTGATAGTCATGATGACTGCATTTATTGTCTGGGGGTTTCTCATTTATCTGTGGAACCTCCCTGTCAAGATATGTCAGTGTTTTAGTCAGTGGATGCTGAACGAATGAAAGAATAAGTTAATCTTGAAAGGACTTATTCCTTCTTTTGCAGAGGCAATTTTTTTATCGGAGGCTTAAACCCCTCCAGTTAAACACAAAAAATGGCCACATTCTGATCCCTCCTCATCTTCTGGTGACAGAGGTAAGACTTCTAAGCATAAGGCCCACAAGACTTCTTCAGAGCACAGAGCCCCTTCTTCGGTTCTGACCACTATGGCTTTGTCCTCTGCTCCGACTACTACTGGACTGACTTCTACCATGCTCGTGACAACTAGTGCCTCGGTGCCGAAGCTACCTCTGGCACTGGCTGTCTCTACTATGGCACCCGTCCCTACTTGCTTCAGCTCCACCATCAGTGCCGACTTCTCAGGAACCAATACCTGTGATTACGAGTGCCCCATCGTCGCCGACAATATCCTTGCCTTTGCTACCCGTTTCCAAACTAGAGACCATGGTGCCATTTTCTCAGACACCACGGTCCCAATACTCTCCTGCTCTGGACCCATTTGCAGGACCTGCTTTTAGCCCCTTTTTGGAGCGGTCAGATTCTCCTTCAGGAGTATCCTTTAGGTCCACCAGGAGCCTATCTGAACACAATGTGGTGCTCTTGGTGGATCAGCTGTTGACAGCCAGAGGATCCCGTATGGACCTAAGACTCATCCCCATTTGGGACTGGGTTCTGTTCTTCCCAGTACTCCCATGTATTCTCCTCCTCTGGACCTCCCGGTACCGAAGCTCACTGTTCTGACACCTGTGGTGGAACCCCCCTCCCCTCGGCACTGACCATGCCTGTCACTGAGGACCCAAGATCGACTCTTTGGCTTTCGGTTCTGTCGGAACCATCCCTTCCTTCATCTCATGGTTGGGGGCAGATTCCTCGGTTCAGCACATGGTACTCTGTACTTTATCTGTGCTGTCCTCGGCTCCAGGAATTTTGACGGCCACGATCTTGCTGGAGGCTCCATCGTTGGGAGCGGGTCTGACATTGCAGGGTGTGACTCCGGTTCTGAAGTTGTCTTACTCTGTTCCGGGCTCCCACTCTTTTTCGGGCAGGCCTGCTTTCCGGATGATGGAGAGAGTACTTGCCTCAGGAGGCGCTCCAATGACGTCGGAACTTCCTTCTGCTCCCTTTGAGCTGCAGCTACCATGGGCCACCTGCCCGGGACACCATGGGGAAAAGCCTCAGGATATCCCTGTCCGGGATGACCCTTCCTCTTTGTCTTCCTTAGAAACTCACACTGAGGAACCCCCTTGGAAGAAGTTGTGCAAGAGGAAGCACATTGATTCACCTGAAGAGTCGCTGACTGAGGACATGGATTATGATGATGGGGAGGGGTCCCCACGGTCACCCCCAGATGGTCTCATTTGGAGACATCCTTGAGATATTAAAACAGAGGGGTGGCTGGATGCCCACCAACCCTTCCTCAGAGGAATCCTTGTTCCTACAGGCTTTTCACTCCCGGCCTTCTACTTCTTGTGTGACCCCACCTGCCGACGAGCTGGTACAACTGGTCATGCAGCATGCCTAGCAGAATCCTGACTCCATAGAGGCCATCCCGAGGAGACTTGATAAAATACCCCCCCCCCCCGAGGAGCATCCACACTGGTCAAAGGGGTTGCCAGATGAAGCAATGGTTGTGGCAGTGGCCACTAAAAAGGACCTAGCGGAAGAAAGTCCTGTTGTTCACCCACCCAATAGAGAGTCTCAGGCTGTGGACAGACTTGGGAAGCGAGTTTTTGGTTCAACGACCTTTGCTGTTCGGTCACTGAATTACCTGGCACATTTCACAAGGCTCCAGAGATCTAATCACTGAGCTTTCTGGGACTCTCGTGGGTCAAGTTTGTGATGAAGGGGGAGACAATGTTGGCAGCTTGCCACCCTTGAATCCATTTCCAACTCATTCATGAGGTTGCTGTCTCACGCAACTGAAAGGGCATTTAGAGCTGCGGGTGCAGGCATTGTTATGAGGCACCATGCCTGGATGCGCATATGTGCCCTTGCGGACTCCTTCAAGTCCTCCTTTTTAAACACCCCTATTGAGCCATCATCCGTGCTTGGTTCCAAAGTGAAAGACACTCTGGCCAGGTGCGAACAAGATGGAAAGACCCTGTCTGCCACTGGCCTGCGTTATTCCAAACCTCAACATTCTTCTGGCATAAAAATAATCACAGGGCCCTTTTCAAAACGCACATGGTGAGGATTCCCCCAGAGGCAGAGGGGCTAACAATGGTGGAAGACACCCATTCAGAGACAGAGGGGGTCCACGGCATCAAGACTCCAGAGATTCTTTTTCTGGGCAGTCTTATCAGCACTCCTGAAGCATTGCCCAATTGCTTTCCTCTGGAAGCAGTCAGGGGTCATTTTTCTCTGCACCAAGCTGCCTGGCTCTGTATTACAAGTGATCGATGGGTGCAGAGCATAACCTCCAAAGGTTACTATATCCCTTTATCCTCCCCTCCCAAACCACCCAGAAATCTTCCCGATGTTCCACCCCACCAAAGGGAAGAAGCGGCTTCAGAAATATTGAAGCTATGTAAAAAGAGTCCTCCAATCAGTCCCTCCAGACCAATGTGGATACGGTTTTTACTAAAGATTCTTTTTAGTGCCAGAAAAGGCCAGGGACTGGAGACCCATCTTGGAGCTCAACCACTTAAACAAATCAGTTGTTTAAACCAAATTCCGCATGGTCATTTTTCAATGCATCCTCCCCTTTCTGAGGGAGGATGCTTGGATGTGCTCAGCAGACCTCCAGGATGCGTATTACCACATCAAAATGGACAAGCGCTCCAGGAGTCTCCTTCACTTCCAGCTAGGAGTCAATCACGATCAGTTTTGTGCCCTGCCATTTGGTCTCTCATCGGCCCCCAGAGTGCTCACGAAATTCTTAGCAGTGGTAACAGCTCATCTGAGACTTCGGGGATTCCAGGTGTTTCCATATTTGGACGATTGGCTCCTCTACCCACCAACCAAGCATCTCCTGACAATGGCTCTCCAATACACCCTTTCTCTAGCAGAGTCCCTAAGCGTAACTGTACACTGGGAAAAATCCAACCTAGACCCCACTCAAAAACTGGAATTTATAGGGGCAGTACTCAACACTCGTTCTTGTCTGGTATCTCTTCCAGCCCACAGACTCCAGAGACTAAGATCACAAGTGCATTTAATACTCTGTCAAATGAGAATGTCAGCAAGGGAAGTCATTCAGGCGCTGTGTTCTGTGGCTGCAGCCATCCCTATAGTTCCCCTTGCGAGGTTACACATGAGGATCTTACAATGGCTTGTCCTGAAACAGTGGTCTGCAAACATTCATCCTCTAGAATCACAGATTCTCATACCCAATTTGTGCAAGCAGGGATCTTCTTTGGTGGAGGGAGGCCAGAAGCGGAATTGTGGTGTCATCCCTTTGTCTCCTCAGCCCTGCACCATGGTGACCATGGAGGCTTCCCTGAATGGGTGGGTGGGGGGGGGGGGATTTTCAGGGAAAGACAGTCCAAGGCACATGGTCTAATTTAGAGGCTGATCTGCACATCAATGTTCTGGAGTTAAGAGCGGTGCTATTAAAGTTGCAAGCACTCCACCTGCTCCTCCCCTCTGGAACTATTGCGATTCAGTCTAACAATATGTCAGTAGTCTGGTACATAAACAAACCAGGTGGAACCAAGTCATATCCCCTGTGCTAAGAGGCCATGAGAATTTGGCAATGGGCGATGGCTTCCAACTGTTTTCTGATAGCAATGCACATCCTGGGGAAGTCCAACGTGATCGAGGACAGGCTGAGCAGGTGCATTCTGCTCCCCCACGAGTGGTCTCAATCCCAAGATAGCGGCAGAGATTTTCAGCCGATGGGGCCAGCCTTGCTGCGACCTTTTTGCTTATCCCACGAACAACAAATGCAGCAGCTACTTTGCCCTACTTCCCCCAGAGGGGGAGTCACCAAAAGACGCTCTGTCCCACGGGTCTCCTATACCCCAACCCCCCTTTGAACCTGCTGCCAAATGCAGTATCAAATTTTTGTCTTGGAAATCTCTCTTTTTGGTGGCTATCACTTCTGCCAGAAGGGTTTCAGAACTACAGGCCCTGTGTGTCAGTAGGCCTTATCTCATAAAGACAGAGTATCTCTACGCACTAACCCATCCTTCCTGCCCATAGTGGTGTCTGAATTCTCTATGAACCCATCAATTGAACTTCCAGTGTTTTTCCCCAATTTTTCTAACAAAGGAGAATACTGTCTACATTCTTTGGATGTACATAGGCAATTACATTTCTGCCTAGACAGGACAAAATCTTTTCGTAAGTCTGACCAACTTTTTATTTCCTTCTCTGGTCCCAGAATGGGAAATGGCATTTCTAAAGTCACTTTATCTAAGTGGCTCAGAGATTGTATAGCCTTTTCATATTCATGTGCTAATGAAACCAGACCTCACACTATCCGAGCTCATTCAACTAGAGCTGTAGCTTCTTTGGTAGCCTTCCATTCTAGAGCCTCTATGGATGATATCTGTGCAGCAGCCATTTGGGCTAAACCACATACCTTCATCAAGCATTAGAAATTGGATGTGATTTCTAGACGAAAAGCTGCCTTTGGCTCTCTGGTGCTCAGGAATTTTCTGCCATTAGGGCCACCCAGTTAATATCCGGTAGCTTGGGATTCTGTCCCATCAGAGATGAATGGGAAAGAAGATTAATGTTATGTCTTACCATAATGTTCCATCTGTGTTGTTGTTCTTCCATTCATCACATCACTCCCTCCGTCTCCCTCCATAGGCTCCTGGTGGATCTTATGGGTCCTGGTGGTGTCTCAGGGTTTTTCTTTGCATAGAAATGGCCTCTGCTGCTATCTATTATCTTTGGCAAACTCTGTCTGAGGTAATTGGGAGAAGAGCATTGTGGGAAACAACTTAGTTCGAGAGGTTTTTTGGTGTACGCGAGCTTGGTATTTGGCCGACACGGTTCCGAGGGCTAGGAACCGAACCCATCAATGATGAATGGAAGAAGATCAACAACATAGATGGACCGTTTATGGTAAGACATAACTTATTTTTTTAACCAACGCCGGTGCTCTCACACCACCATTCAACCACCCCATGATCCGGATATTGTAGGGGGATTTGGTATCTGAGGTTTCCAAAGCATCAGAGTCTGGTATGTCTGTTTCCTCTTAAGACCAACACAGATGTTTTCTTTTTCCCATATGCTGACTACTTTTAGGAATATATACTAAGCTAACGACCACAAGGGCCTTTTTAAGCCTAGCCATGCATCCCAAATCTCTGACAAGTTCTGATACCCTTGATAAGTGTAAACATGGGTCTGGGACATGAACCATTTATAGGTTACCTGTGCCCTTTAGAGACATAGGTGCCAAACCAGGGATGAATTTCTGGTTTCCCATCCAATTGTATAAGTTGCACTTGAATTTGATTAGGGAGGAACTCTACTTCACATGGATGGGGAGCCTGTTCCATAAAAGGGATAGTCTCTGGGATGCATACCTATTTCTCCAGCAGGTCCTGTTTATATTGCAGGCAAGGTTTATGTCTTTAGAACATTTAATTCTGGTGCTGTTTATTTTGTGGATACGCAGGAGGTCCATCAGACTGGGTTCTGACAATGCCCTGTATGCCAGGCGTAGATCTCCCCTCAAAAGCCTGTAGGAGCCAGAGTACAGGGTAGGGCCTTGAGGTGGTCTGCATAGGGCACTTTACTTATGTCCTGTACTCTTTTAATGAGAAACCTCTGTGGACGTTCCAATTGTTGGCTATGCCTGGTTAGGTACATACCAAAGGTAGCATTGTACTCATTGATAAGTCTGATGAATGCCAAATACATTGGAACAATGACTTTCTTGGACTTAGATGCAATACCTATAAGTTGCGCAACACAGAATGATTTTGTCACCACTGTAGACAAATGGTGATCAAAGTCTAGATTACTATCTGTGTGTGTTCCTAAGTCTGTAACTACTGTGTCCATTCTAAAGGGTGTGTTGTCAATATGATAGTTACCAGGCATGGATGACTTCCCAAAGAATACTATTATGCATTTCTTGGCATTTAGTTGTAGTCCATGAATCTGACACCAGTTGTTTGTCAGTGTCAGCCCCTCCTAGAGAATGTTTGTGTCAGTGTTGGATTCAATGACGGCTCCTAATTTGCAATCATCTGCAAATTTAGTTAGCTAAAGACCACTGACATGGGCCTTGACTCAGAGAAGTAAATGGCAAAAAGGAGCAGTCCAAGGACTGATCCCTGAGGGAACACTTGTGGCTGGCCTCTTTGTAGAGGTGGACTCCCCAATGCTAACTTCCTGGGTCCTGTCTGTGAGCCTGTTGGCTATCCACTGGGTGACATATGGGTTTGTACCTAACCTCTTGAGTTTGTCAACAATGCCCAAGTTGGGGTATTGTGTCAAATGCCTTGACCAGGTCAAGGTAGGCAGTGTGAACAATTTTGCCCTCATACATTGCTTTGGTGACCTTCTCAAAAAAAGTCTACCAGGTTGATTAGGCATGACCTGGCATTGACAAAACCAAACTGGGTTGGGTCCAGTGTCAGAAGGTTTACTATATCTCTTGATCATGTCCATGATTCTTTCCATGGCTTTACATACAAGACTAGTGAGACTTATGGGTCTGTAGTTTTCAGGGTCTGTAGATGGGCCCACCTTTGTGCAGAGCGATGACTGTTGCCTTTCTCCACTCATGAGGCACAAAGCCTGTTTGGAGGCTTTAGTTAAATAGTAATTCCAGAGGCCCATGATAGGTCATGTTTCATGCTATTTAGAAGGAGTCCTGGGGTATTCTCTGGGCTCATTGATGCAGCATTCGTAGTCTTAGAGAGAGCATTAAGGACCTGTTCCCTAGTGATAGTAGGGGGAGTTATATTTGATGATATTTCCTGAGGGAAGTTTGAAGGGGAGAGAGGCGTAAGTTGATGGGGGGAAGAGGGATAATGTTGAAGCTGAATTTATCAGCCTGGAGGTTTACTATATCTTCTGGCTCAGTATAGGTGGCTCCATTTACAATGAGGACAAAAGAGCTTAGCAGTTTTTTTTATTCTTTAATAAATATGTGCAACCTGGTGGTTCAGTGATTTTTACACTGATTGCTTATGAATCCTAGATTTTGAGTTTCTTTAAGTGAATTACTACATTTGTTTGGACTGAGCTTCCCTGAGCAGTACGGCACGACATGAGCAGTATTTTCTTTGGTTATGGCAGAATGAATTTGAGGGACCTTGTTCCCCCTTACCCCTTTCAGAAAGAATCTCTAGTTCTCTTTTTTTGCAGCATATTGTCAGACAAATGGATCCCGAATTTGATCCATCTAGAATAAAGTACCAGTGGGAGGAAATTCCAGATTTCAGGGAAATTCCTCCTCATCACCAGACCAAACCCTTCTCTCTCCTGTCTTGCATATTATGCCGTCTTGGCAAAGTAGAAGCTGTTTCAGTTATACTTTTTAGTGCCAAAATAAAAAATTCCTGGAAACCAGTTTTGTATATTTCTTTCCCGAACCAGTTTGTGAAAGTGCTCAAACTCGGGAGTTTGGAATTCATGGCTTCTATAATCCTCGTGATACCTCTTGCAAGACACCACATAGTCTGATGGCCCTCGGGCCCTTAGAAGCCTAGCCAAGTTCCACCCTTATTTCTATGATCAGCACCTATTGGCCCTGTCCAAGAGGGACACAGTTGGAGCTCCTGGGGTGAATTTACAGTTACCTATTCAGTCGTCCAGACTGCTTTTGAAGGGGGCCAATGAGGTGCTCTGTTTGACATGAAGTGGGAGTCTTCCAAAGGTGTGGTAACCTCTGGGAGACCAATCTGTCCCTCCAGCAGATTCTATTAATGTCACATACCAGGTTGTCTTTAGCGTGAGTAACCCATGTACCATTTGACTTGTGGATATGTAGCATTTCCAATAAAGCAGGGTTAGAGATTGCCTTGTATGCAAGGCAGAAATCGCCTCTGAGTAGTTTGTGTGAAAGCTGAAGACCTTGACTTTTCCTTGTGAGGAACTTTTGTGGTCTCCCCAATTGCTGCAGGTGCTTGGAAAGGTACATACCAAAAGGGGCATTGTACTCAATTATTGGCCTGATGAGGGAAGAGTACAGGGAGGTTATAACTTCTTTTTTTCTGGAGGTAATATCCTTACCTATGAGATGAGTAATATAGAATGCCTTTCTTACCACTGCGGACATGTGGTGATCAAAGGTAAGGTTTCTGTCAATCTGTGTGCCCAGGTCTCTCCACCTGTGTGCATACTTAGGGTGTTGCTGTTGATGAGGTAGTTAGTGGAATCATTCCTCTTACTGAAAGGGATAATATATTTTTTTGAATTGTGTTTACGGCCATGACTTTGGGATGAATCATTTGTTTGTGTAAGACCCTCTTGTAGGATGTTGACATAATTTGGAGATTCTATGACTGCTCCCAGTTTACAGTTATCAGCAAACTTTGTCAGCCAGTGACTCTTAGTTTTTGCTTGTACTTCAGAGAAATAGATTCCAAACAGTAGAAGTCCCAGGGCTGATCCGTGTGTAACACCACTGGTTACAGGTCTGCTGTTGGAGGTGGATTCCCCTGTTTTGACTATATGGTTTCTATCGGTGAGCCAGATGGTGACCCATATAACGATATAAGGGTTGATACCTAGCTGGGTGAGTTTGTCAGTGATGCCTGAGTGAGGGATAGTGTCAAAAGCCTTGGCTAAGTCTAGGTAGGTTACATGCACAGATTTCCCCCTTATCCAGGGCCTTGGTGATTGTCTCGAAGTCCACCACGTTTGACAGGCATGCTGTCTCTTTGACGAATCCAAACTGAGTAGGGTCAAGTTTTTGGAGATTACCTATATCTTTGTTGATAAGGTCCATGATTCACTCCATAGCCTTGCAGATAAGGCTAGTCAGGCTAATAGGTCTGTAGTTCCCAGGGTCAGTGGAAGGACCACCTTTGTGCATGGGAATAACTGTGGCCGTTTTTCATTCACCTGGCATGAAAGAAGTGCTTAAACTATGACTGAAAAGAGTGCCCAATGGTGTTGCCAATTCTTGTTGGAGCCCATGTAAGATGCAGCCTAGGATTTTATCAGGTCCCATAGATGCTGTGTTTTTGGGCTTAGAGAGGGAATTTATTACTTGCTCTTTAGATATGCAAGGTAGGGGACAGGTACTAAGGATGTCATGGGGTACGTGTGGTAGGGACAATGGAGTGAAATTTTCACAGAACCTGTCTGCCAACAGGTTAGCTATGTCCACAGGGTCCGTATATGTGATATCATTAATTACCAGTTCTGCACAAATCTGGGCCTTTCCTTTTAGGTCACGGATGTAACTAAAGAACGCCTTATGGTTGTCCTTTGTTGAGCAAGCTAATATGGATTCATAATTTGCATTGCAGGACTTCACAAGAAGTCTTGTTTGCTTGTTTAAGCTGAGGAGGGCATGTTTCCAGTTTAGGGCTCTCTCTCTCTCTCTCTTACTCATGGACAGTAATTTCTGCCTCTTATTATAAATCCTGTTAATGGCAGTTGTCCACCAGGCAGGTTTGCTCTTCCTTGAGCTTGTTTTGGTCCTATCAGGTATGGCTGTGTCAATGCAGTTATGCAGATGTTTGTATAAAGCAGTGGTGTAGAACTCGGCATAGCTGCCAGTTCCATCTGAGGGGGGAGGTGCAGTGAAGCTATTTATACCATCCTATAAGAGGTTGTAATCTGCTTTAGAGATGTTTTTTAGTTTTATTGCTGCTGGGGGGGTTAGGGGGATCAGATGTGATAGTTACTTCAAATGAGACTGATTTGTGGTCGGATCTCACCAGGGGACACTTTGCAGTGAAGATGCTACAGTGGTCCCTCATATTGATAAGCACCAGACAGAGGATGTTGGTACCCCTTGTGGGGGTGTCAACCTGCTGGTCCAGGTCATCGATGTTAACGAAGTCGAGAAACCTTCGGGTAAGTGAGTTTGAAAACCAGTAACTTACCCAGTCAATGGATGGGTTGTTAGTCACCCAAGATCATGGTGTTCAGATGCATCTTGATAGACTCAAGTAGATCCAAATAGGCAGAGTGGGTCTCACGATTCATGGAGGGTTCATGTAGCTGGCAATGACTTGAACGGGTGTCCTACCAACAGTTAATTGCACCTGAAATATCTCCAGGGAATCATACTATTTAACCAATCTGGAGGTGTATTTATCTTTAATGAATATTGATGCACTGCCTTCTTTAGTTTTCATGCCTTCAGTTTGTGGTCTTGAACATGTGGAAGGAGGTATAACCCAGTATGGCTGGGGTGCTGTCCACAGCCTTGAACCAGGTCTCCATGACTGCACAAATGTTTGTGTTTTCCAAGGTGAGGACTGTTTCCAGTGGGTGCAATTTCATGCTAAGACTCCTAGTTTTAGCAGCATAACCTTGAGGTTGTTTTTAGATGGAGTTTTTACGTCAGGAATGTTGTCCTTGAGACATTGCCTAAAAAAGGCACTATGGGGTGGCAAGAGCCTTAGCCAGTAGAAGAAATCCCCGGGGTGACATATGAAGACCATCTCTGGCAAAACATCGAGGTCTGTCGATCATGTCAACAGAAACTGCGAAAATGTTTGAATAAATCTTTTTCTGTTTGTACTGAGGCATCATCCTAGGTGAAAGTAAAATGCTGCTTAAGGCTAGGACATACCTGTCTGAGATGTACATTCTGAGACCTCGGTCATGTCTCTCTTCATGTAGTCCAGAGAGGTACGTCTCAAGTCATTCACACCAACATGGACTTTGATAGTCATAACAGTACCTGTTGTTGAGAGACTTGAGTGCATGTGTGATATGGCGGATTGAGGCACCTGATAGACAGCTGACTGTGACCTTTTCCTTATCCAACCTGGTGACAGAGATATCCGTGTCTCTCATGAATGAATCACCAGTGACTAATATGTTTGGTTTTGTGTTTTTTCTTAAGGTCTTGACAAGTGAGACACTGGTATATGAGCTATTATGTGTATTGTGTTCTGCAGAGGAAGTATTATGTGTAACGTGTTTGTGTTTGGGAGGTCTCTGGTGTTTCTGGTGAGGACCTCTGCATATGTAAGTATGTGTGATGTGGGTTTGGGTAGAGTAAGAGGGTGAGGTGTGCATGCTGACAACCCACTCATTGTCATATGTACTGACTGGGTGTGAGAGAGGGGTCTATGTTATAACCTCGAAGGTTTAAAAGTTTGAAGCACTGAAGATCGAACTTTAGTGATCGAAGTCTTAAACCATCGAAACAACAAAAAAAAAAAAATTGCTAAATTAAAAAAAATAAATAAATAAAATAAATAAATAGTGTGTAGGCGGGCCCCCCTACTTAAATATACCAACTCTGAGAACGCACTACATTGAAGTAAATGGAAATCTCCCCCTGTGGATATTTTCTGTTTAAATGTTCGATGTAGTGCGTTTTCGCTAATCTCATGTCGACAATATCGTATTCAATATTATAATATAGACCATTGAGAGGGCATGGATTCAAGGTTCATAATATAGTTGCATCTCTCACATGTTGAATTTGTGTGGACTAGGAGTTGAGGGATGTGGGTGAACATATGGCAGTTGCTACACTGTCTCAGGGAACCCACGTTGACCAAACTGGCTGGAGAGACTGTGGGAAATTGCCCATCCATAGTGTTAGGTAAATTTATTTGGTCAGGAAAAGAGATCGCACTTAGGAATGGCTAGTGGGTGAGAAGCGTGTTGGTACCTGAGGCTAGGCTTGGTGTTCTACCTGACAGTAGAGCAGGGCCGCGAAAAACTTCTGGAGGACTACAAGCAAAGTGCAGCAGTGCATAATGGTGTGCTACATGCACACAAGTGCAAATGTGGGGCTTAAAACAAAAAAAAAATAACCCTTTTAACTAAAAAAAAAAATAAATACAGTGGTATTTGAACTTTCTTTGGTACTAGCATCAACACCTGTTTCTTTTCAAATCCCAATTTTTGGGATTTGTGAGGTGGAAATCACTTGATACAGATGTCATATTTCTCAGAATCGAAGTCTCCCATTCTCCCCTCCTGCTTCAAAGCAGTCAGTCACAAGAGACGCCTTGAACTTTACTTGAGTATCAGTTTCAAGGGGAATAAAAGTGCAAGGTCCCTGGTACAAGAAAGACAGACAATCTTACTCTTCAGGAATCTTGCATTCCATGAAAGTAAATTTGATTGGTAGATAAGTGAACAGGATCAAGGCAGACCTTCACAGTTGGAAATCAGAATCAGGGGGTCTTCCAAGATTTGAAACATCTGTGGGGAATACCTCCGATAGACATGTTTGCTTCCTCTCTAAACAAGCACCTTTGTTCCAGCACTCCATGCAAGAAGATCTGAAAGAGAGCTGCCTTTTCTTTGCCTTGGGCAGAAATATTCCTGTAGCCTTTTCCACCCTTTTCAGTGATATCTAGGATACTTCTGAAGATTCAGACAAACTTCCCAAAGATCATTGTGAGGGCTGCCTTCTGGCCAAGATTTGCAAACTTTTATGGTAGTTCGGCCTTATCTCACCTTTCACAGAGACAACGTTTCTCTTGAGAACTCTCCAAGTGTTACTTTAAACCAATTTCTCCATCTCCCTTCATTCTTTCTTGAACTCAAAAATGAGGGAGAAATGGTACTTCACACCTTGGATATCCACAGACAAATTCGGTACTATCTTTACAGAAGAAATTCTTTCAGAAGTTCTGATTAGTTCATCTCTAGTGAAGTTAAGAGGGGACAACCTAATGCTGTTATTTGTTATTCCCATCACAACCAAACTTTTCCAGGCAGGGTCAAGGCTGATCCGACCAGGGCTTTGGATTATCAATGACCATGGCTTTTTGGAAAGGTGTGGACTCTAGAAATATTCTAGAAGGAGCAACGTCTTCTAGAAGGAGCAACTTAGTCCTATGTGCATACTTTTACAAAGTAATATAAACTAGATTCCTTTTCCAGGTGTAGGACCGGCTTTGGTAGGCCATACTCCATGAGCTCCCAGAACCATCCCCTTCCACCTCCCAATTGTTCTAAGCTGTGTTAATCTACTCATGTAGATTAGGTTACTGCAGCAATAATCAGAATGAAGAACATACAGTTGTGTAAGTAAACTTACCGTAACAGTAGATGTTCATATGCATGATCACTGCTGTAGTAGCCACTCTCTTCTCCCTCCATTCCTTTTCTGGTGTTTTTTATGCCAGGGTGTAGACATGTATTTTGTATTAGCAATGTCCACTGAGGGCTAAGCCTCCCTCTCTGTTGGTATGGAAACTTTGAAGAGCTTGTCTTTTTTTGTTAGATAAGCTGACTGACTGGGTGGTTGAAAGGAGCCCTGAAGCTTTGAAACCTGTCTAGCTATTGTATCCTATGCAGGATATAATCCATAAAACTGAGGATACTACAGCAGTGATCATTCGAGCATCTACTTTTATGGTAAGTTTACTTGCACAACTCTACTTTCTTCTTATCCTAAATCTTTGTCTTACGTAATTGCATTTGTACAGGTTTCCATTATAGGCATTTAAAAAAAATTATCATTTTGTTTGGTGCATATAGTGACTATCTTATCAGTGCAACTGTTTAAGTAGGAAAGTAGAAGTCTGAGGCATAGGCAGTGCCTTTAGTGATGGGATCCATCAAAGGAGGATTATTATGGAATTTATGTAGATAATCAAGTAATTAAAGGTTTGCTTCTGAGAAGCCCATGAACAGAACGGTATGTGCCGGGGAAGTACCACCAAATGTCCATCGTTATGATCACTGCTGCAGTAGCCTTATCTGTATGGATTATACCCTGCTAAAGATATAACTGCCGGCCAGCTTCCAAAGCTTCAGGGTACCTTCCATGTGCCTAAACTGTTACTGAGCATTCTTATAGGCTTATGATCGATGGTTGGCTAACACTTTCCATTGTTGAGCAGATAAGTTCCCTTAAGGGAAAAAGCCTTCCACACCTTACTTTGACAGAAAGTGAAGCTTTTTCTGTGACATTATACATTTTAAGCTAGGAAAAAGTGGTTTATTTACTGCCACATGACTTTTAGTAACTTTAAACAGGAACATTACTTTTCACTTTTGTTGAAAAAGTTAACTAATCTAAAACTACTTATGTTAAGTTGTCAATCTCGCCTTCATTCTTGCTGGATGGGTTCGGAGCCGATCTTCGGCTCCGACTCGGCACTTGCTTTAGCTCGAGAACTCCTTTTACCAGCTCGAGGCAACCCTATATCCCATGACGCAAGGCGGAACTACCTCAGATCTCATTTGCCGCTTAGCGAAAGAGGTCTCCTTTGCCAGCTGAGGTAAGTTTTTTCTTGTTAAAAAAGAAAAAGTTTAGTTAGGGGTTTATTTTTTCCCTTTAGTGTTAGGTTAGCCTGTACTTAGTACAGCCCACCCTATTCCCTTCCTTTTAAACTTTTAAAATAGTTTTTCAGTTTAAAGTTTTAGTCAGGCCTAGTTCCCCAAGTTATTCCCTTCCTGTGTGTCTGTGTAGGGATTAAGTTGTGTGTTTGTGGGGACTGTTTGTGTCTATCCTTTTTAGGATGTCTAGGGAAGGCAAGGTCTCAGGCTTCAAGAAGTGTGACCAGTGCTGTCAGAAAATGTCCCTGACAGACGGTCACACTTCTTGTGTGTATTGCCTGGGGCCTTTGCACCTGCAGGACTCCTGTGCGTTGTGTCATGCCTTTAGCCAGAGTGTCCTGCAGGAAAGGAGGAACAAATTAATCCTCCGAGGTTTATTAAAACCTGAAGGTTCTCCTCCTAAGCCAGGGGCAGGAAAACCTCTTAAGCCACCGAAGGCTCAGGCTACAGTGTCCAAGCCTCCTCCGGTGGCTCCGGCTCCGTCGGAGCCAATATCGGCTCCGGCTGGAGCCGATACTTCTTCTGCTAGAGTAGTGGGTTCGGTGCGGCCGGGCCCCGATACCCTGACTACTGTTGCCTTGTCGGCTCCGGCTGGAGCCGACACTTTATCCAGCATCGGAGCCGAGAGATCCTCGGCTCCATCTGGGGTTCAAGGGACTTCGGCTCCGATGGCTCCGACCCGTAAGAGATCCCGGTCCCCTTCGATACTAAGTATTCACTCGGCCCGGGTCTCCTCTTTGTCGGAGTGGAGCCATCGGAGCCGATCTTGAGATCTTCCAGGCTGTCTGACCACGATTTGAGAGGGTGGTAAGCAGGCTATTGAAATCTCAGGCACTGGCCCAAATGCTCCATAGCCCGTCTCAACAGACTTGGCTATAGCCCGATTCTTGAGATTCCTCCTCCGACTCCACACCAGAGTACGGAGCCGGAGCTTCTTGGGACAGCGACTGTTTCAATGCCGGAGCCGATACATCCTTCGGCTCCGTCATCTTCGGCTCCGATCTCCTCCTTGAGACCTTCCTTGGAGGGATCCGGTCGTCGGGTTTCCACTGTCGGCTCCGAGGGGCTAGTGGCATCGGACCCTTGTCCGACCCGCTCTCCCTCTCGGGGCTTCGGCTTGTAAGCTCGGCGCCGACATCGGCCTCGAGCCTTCTCTCTCCTTGGAGCCGACCATTCCTGTTTCTTGAGCGGGTGTGTTCAGGTCTCCCGGGGAGAGGAGCCTTTGAGGTGATGAGGAGTGTCCTGGCCTCTGAGCCTGGTCAACGGTCTATCCCTCTAGCTCCTCCCTCATCAGTGCCTGCAGATGCCTCTTGCCAGCCTCTTGCTCTCAGGCCCAGGGATCCATCGCCCCAGGTTTCCCCACTGGGAATTTCCTCCTCTTCCGAGGTTTCTCCTGACCCTGCAGGGGAACCCCCTCGGAAGAGGACGTGTAAGAGGAAACACACAGACTCCCCTGAGTCTACTACATCTGATACCGACTTAGATGAGTCGGAGGGTTCCCCACGGTCCCCTCTGAGGATGTCTCATTTTCAGACATCCTTGAGCTCCTCAAACAGAGGGGAATTGGCCCTCCATTGACCCCTCCGAGGATGAGTCGGTATACCTGGAGGCTTTGGATCCCGACCCTCCACCTCCTGGGTGTCTCCGCCTTCGACCCACTCATGCAGGTAGTGGCTCGGAAGGCGTGGCTCCAGATTCTGTGGAACCTGTCCCCAGAAGACCATCCAAGTTCATCACGGCCCCTTCGGACAAACAGTTCCTGTCCAAAGGTGTCTCTGTGGATGCTATGGTGGTGGCGGCCACTAAGAAGGAACTGGCGGATCCTTCAGTACCTGTCCATCCTCCTAATAAGGATTCTAGGACCATGGACAGGTATGGAAAGCGGATGTTTTCTTCAGCGACCTTTGCTATGCGTCGCTGAATTACCTTTGTCACTTCACCAGGCTTCAACGAGATATTCTCAAGGAACTGGGAGAAGTAGTCCAGGATCCTTCGGCTGCTGGGGCTCAGGAAAAGATTGCCTCTCAGCTTGCTATCCTGAATTCTATATCTAACTCCTCCATGCGGCTCATATCTTATGCAGCCGATGGAGCAGCAGGGCCGCAGGCACAGGTGTTGCTCTTAGACGCCAAGCCTGGATGTGGCTGTGTAATTTTGCGGACCCCTTTAAGGCGTCCTTCACCAACACCCCCTTTGACTGTTCGGCTTTGTTCGGACCTCAGGTGAAGGATACTTTGACCAGATGTGAACAGGACGGTAAAACTCTTTCTGCCGTTGGAGTCCAGTTTTCCACTCCTCCTAGACCATATCCCAAGGGTCAGAAGGGGGGGGAAGATGTGGTTCCGTAAAGCCCAAGGAGCTACACCGGACACACGTGGTCAGTTTACCCCCAGAGGCAGAGGGGGTAACAATAATACATGCCGCCCTAGAGGCAGGGGGGGTCCTCAGAACCAGGGCAACAGGGAGTCTCTTCCTGAGAAGCCCTTTCAGCATCCCTGAGGTGTTGCCCGACTGTCCACCCTTGGAGGCAGTCGGGGGAAGAATTTCGCTGTACCCAGTAGCCTGGCAATCCCTATCACAAGAGAAGTGGGTACAGTCGATCATATCCGAGGGTTACAAAATCCTTTTCGAAAGGTTTCCCGTACCTCTACAATCCCTTCCAGACATCTCACCCGGTCAAAGGGATTTGGCAAGACAGGAAGTTTCAAAACTCCTGGAAAAAAGAGCCATCCAAACAGTGCCGGCAGACCAAGTAGGATCCGGCTTCTACTCAAGATTCTTTTTGGTCCCCAAAAGGACGGGAGATTGGAGACCGATACTAGACCTAAGCAGACTAAACAAGTCTGTCAGAAAGGCAAGATTCCGGATGGTCACGCTGCAATCCATTCTGCCCTTTCTGGGCAAGGACAACTGGATGTGCTCTATAGACCTTCAAGATGCGTACTATCACATAAAGATTCACAGACGCTCCAGAAGGTTTCTCCGCTTTCGGCTGGGAGCCAGTCATTACCAATTCAGAGCACAGCCCTTTGGCCTCACTTCAGCCCCCAGAGTGTTCACCAAATGCATGGCAGTGGTCACAGCTCACCTGAGACGCCGGGGATTCCAGGTGTTTCCTTATTTGGACGACTGGCTCCTCTCCGCCACCTCCAAGCATCAGCTTCTTCGGTCCAGAGACTACACCCTACAGCTTTGCAAGAGTCTACGAATTTCGTAAATTTGAAAAATCCTCTCTGCTGCCTTGCCAATCTATCACCTTTATAGGCAGAGTTAAATATCGTCAAAATGTTAGCCAGGCTAACAGATCAAAGGATTCTGGACATCCAGAAATTTGTTCAGCTTCTGTTACAAAGCAACAAGGTCAAAGCCAGGTTTGTCTTGAAAGTTCTAGGCCTAATGGCTGCAGCCATTGTTCTTCTTCCACTGGCTCGCTTCCACATGCGTCTCCTGCAGTGGATGTTATTCACGCAGTGGTCGTACCACGATCTGCCCATGAGACACGAGATCTTAGTGACACAGTCTTGCAGGGCTCATCTACGATGGTGGATATCTTCCCCTCTTCTTCATCAGGGCCGACCCTTTGTTCCCCTCCTCCAGTTGCCACAGTCACCACGGATGCCTCTCTGATCGGGTGGGGGCATTATCAGGGCAGGATGGTCCACGGACGTGGCAACCCATAGAATACCACCTGCACATAAATGTCCTGGGGATGAGAGCAGTGCTTTTAACGTTGCAAGCCCTCGGCGACTTTCTTCCCACAGGGACTATTGCAGTACAGACGGACAACATGTCCGTGGTCTGGTACATCAACAAACAGGGCGGAACCAGGTCCTATCCCTTATGTCGAGAAGCTCTCAGACTTTGGCAATGGGCGATCTCTTCTCAGCGGTTTCTGATAGCAACGCACATCCCCGGCAGGTCCAACCTATTGGCGGACAGGCTAAGCAGATCTATTCTGATGCCTCACGAGTGGTCTCTCAATCAATCTGTAGTGGATCAGATTTTTCTGAAGTGGGGCACCCCTTGTTGCAATTTTTTCGCTACCCCTCAAAACAGCAAATGCCCAGATTACTTCACACTATTTCCTCTTCCAGGCCAACCCTTGAGAGACTCTCTAACCCAGGATTGGCCTCGGGGACTTCTTTATGCTTTTCCTCCCTTTCCATTGATTCCACAAGTCATTCAGAAAGCCACCGTTTTGAGAGCCAAATTGATCCTCATTGCTCCATATTGGCCTCGACAAATTTGGTTTCCGTCTCTACATCATCACCTTCTGGTGCAGCCCTGGCATCTGGACCCAGTTCTGGATCTTTTGATCCACCAGTCGGGTCAGCAGCACCGGGCCATTCATTCTCTCAACCTCACTGCTTGGTTGCTCCACTTCCTTCCTAGCCAGGCTACCAATGATTTCTGACTCAGTCAGAGACATTTTAGTGTCTTCTTTAAAGTCGTCCACTAGAACTGTTTATGCTAGCAAGTGGCGGCGTTTTCTATTTGGGCAAACGCCAGAAATATTGATCCTTTACCGCTCCTGTACATTCTGTTTTGGATTTCCTGGCGGAGGTTTTTCATTCGGGATCTTCGTCATCTACAGTCAAAGTACAACTGGCTGCTATTTCCAAATATCATGTTGGCTTGCATGACAATAACATCATGTCTCATAGGTTATGCAAAGCCTTTTTAAGAGGAGTTTTTCTCCTAAAACCGCCTGTGAAACATCCTCCTCCGCAATGGGATCTAAACTTAATGTTGGCATCCCTAATTCTACCTCCTTCGAACCGTCTGCTACGTGTTCTTTAAAGTTGTTGACGTGGAAAACTATATTTTTGCTGGCTGTTACTTCTGCAAGAAGAGTTTCTGAGATTCAGGCCCTCTGTATTCGTTCACCTTATCTGGTGTTTCATAAGGATAGGGTTTCGCTCAGAACTAACCCTTCCTTTCTTCCCAAGGTTGTATCTCAAACCAATATTAACCAATCTATTGATCTACCAGTTTTCTTTCCTAACTATTCTGACAGAGCTGAACAGAAGCTGCATTTTTTGGATGTTCATCGTCAGCTCAGGTACTACTTACATAGGACTAAACAAATTAGAAAATCAGACCAATTGTTTGTCTCCTATGCAGAAAACAGATTGGGTCTTCCAGTATCTAAAGTGACCTTATCTAGATGGTTGACTTCCACCATTTCCTATGTGTACTCTCTAAGGGGCAAACAACTACCTTCTAAGCCAAAAGCACATTCGACCAGGAGTCTATCCACTTCTGTAGCCTTTCAGGATAGACTTCCCATTGACACTATTTGTGCAGCAGCTACTTGGGCCACGCCTCATACCTTTGTGTCTCATTACAAGTTGGATTTGGCCTCCAGAGATAGGGCCAGTTTTGGTTCCACTGTTCTCAAGAGTCTGTTCCATTGAGCCACCCGGGATACAGGTGCTAGGACGGTCCCATCCAGCAGAATGAGGCGTAGATTGACAACTTAACATTTAGAAGTTATGTACCTACCATAACGTTCCATGTTAGTTGTCTTCTCTGCTTCTTTAAGCCCCTCCCTCCTTCCCCCTGGCCTGGACAGATCTTGGAGAGTTCCTATTAGATTGCTTCCTCTGGAGCGTTGTTATGAGGACTTCTTTTAGGAACCATGGTTCCTAATTATATTAGGATAAGTCTTTAGCAGGGTTAGTTAGCTGCCAAACGAGATCTGAGGTAGTTCCGCCTTGCATCATGGGATATAGGGTTGCCTCGAGCTGGTAAAAGGAGTTCTCGAGCTAAAGCAAGTGCCGAGTCGGAGCCGAGGATCGGCTCCGAACCCATCCAGCAAGAAAGAAGGCGAGAGAAGACAACTAACATGGAACGTTATGGTAGGTACATAACTTCTAATTTTCCCTTGTAAAATACTTTTCCCTTTTGGAGTCATTTCTACTGTGTACTTTTGTAGAAAACATTACATCTGATGTTGTTGATCTTCTTCCCATTCATCATTGATGGGTTCGGTTCTGAGACTTCGGAACCAAGTCAGCCTAATACCAAGCTTGCGTACACCAAAAAGTCCCGAGCTAAACTGCTACCCACATTGCCCTTCTCCCAGTTACCTCGGATCTCGTTTGCCACGCAGCCATATAGTAGCACTTTACCTAGCTCTCCACTGTGTCATATTTTACAAATATTTGGGTATTTTGAACCTTTTTTTCTAAACTACTCTATGTTAAGTTGTCAATCTCGCCTTCATTCTTGCTTGATGGGTTCGGAGCCGATCCTCGGCTCCGACTCGGCACTTTGCTAAGCTCGAGAGTCACTTTTACCAGCTCGAGGCAGCCCCATATCCCATGATGCAAGGCGGTAAGTACCCAGATCTCGTTTGCCGCTTCGCTGATGAGGTCCTCCTTTTACCAGCTCCTGGTAAGTGTTTTATATTAAACTGTTTTTAGCCCCCTTTCACTTTTTAACTTAACATCTGACAATTTTAGTTTATATTAAGCCCCTTTTTAACTAAAATTATCCTCCTTTCTTAATTTTTTTAGTCAGGCCTTCTTCCCTCCCATCCCCCCCCTGTCAGGGTGTGTGTGTGTGTTGAGGTTTTACTCTTCAACTATAGTTTAGTTGTTTGTTTGGGACTGTGTGTTTGAGTTTGTCCACTATGTCCAAAGAGCAGAGGGTCTCAGGCTTTAAGAAGTGTGACTCGTGCTGTCAGAAGATGTCTCTGACAGACGGTCACACTTCTTGTTTATATTGCCTGGGACCTCTCCACCTGCAGGACTCCTGTGCGATTTGTCATTCCTTTAGCCAGAGAGTCCTGCAGGAGAGAAGGAATAAATTGATATTAAGGGGTCTTCTTAAACCGGAGGGCTGTCCGGCTAAGTCGGCTCCGAGTAAGACTTCAAAGTCTTCCAAGGCTCAGGCTTCTGTGTCCAAGCCTGTGGCCTCAGTTCCGACTCCTTCTGAGTCTAGATCGGCTCCGGCTGGAGCCGATCCTGGTTTGCAAAAACCTTCGGCACTGATGGCTATCGGTGCCGATACTGTTACAGTCACATCGGTGTCTGCTCCGACCACCATGTGGCTCAGGCTTCGGTGTCGGTGCCGACCGGCTCCGACACCGTTACAGTTATGTCTGTATCGGCTCCGGCTGGAGCCGATGCATCGAGGCTTTCTGTCGGAGCCGAAAAGTCCTCTGCTCCGACTGCATCTATGGTTTCTTCGGCTCCGATGGTTCCTTCGCGGAAGAGGTCCAGGTCCCCTTCCTTGGAACCGATACTCTCTGCTCCGGCCTCACCTCTCCTCTCGGAGCGGAGCCATCGGAGCCGATCATCTAGGTCATCCAGGCTTTCAGACCATGATTTAGAGAGGGTGGTCAGTAGATTATTGAAATCACAGGCACTGGCCCAGATGCTGCATAGTCCGTCTCAACAGACGACTCCACACCCTCTTGAAGTTCCTCCTTCGACTCTACCTCAGAGTTTGGAGCTGGAGTCTTCGGGTATAGTTTCTGCTATGGCTGAGGGGCGGATACCCCCCCCTTCTGCACCCTCGGCATCTACTCTTATCTCCTCTTCGAGACCTTCCTTAGAGGGATTCGGTGGTCGGGCTTCCCTGGTCTCCTCAGAGGGGGTGAGTGGCATCGGACCCTTGTCCGACCCCTCTCTTCCCCTTGGAGCCTCGGCCTTGGTGAGCTCGGCTCCGACATCTGCCTCGGAGCCTTCCCTTTCGGTGGGCCCTGGAGTTCCGGTTTCTTCGGAACGGGTTCTCTCGGACCTCCCTGGGAGGGGGGCCTTCGAGGTGATGAAGAGTGTGCTGGCCACTGGGCTCGGCCAGCAGTCTATTCCCTTAGCTCCTCCCTCTACAGTGCCTGTCGATATCTCTGCCATCTCTCTTGCTCCCGGACCCAGAGATCCTCCGCCTCAGGTTTCCCCACTGGGAATAACCCCCTCTTCCGAGGATTCTCCTGATCAGTCAGGAGATCCTCCGCACGCAAGAGGACTTGTAAGAGGAAACACCTAGACTTCCCTGAGTCTATCACTTCAGATACCGACTTAGATGAGTCGGAGGGATCCCCAAGATCCCCCTCTGAGGATGTCTCCTTTTCAGACATCCTAGAACTCCTAAAACAGAGGGGAAACTGGCCTCCACAAATCCCTCTGAGGATGAGTCGGTATACCTAGAGGCGTTTGGATCTCGGCCCTCCACCTCCTGGGTGTCTCCGCCTTTCGACCCTCTTATGGAGGTTATTGCTCGAAAGGCTTGGGCTGCTCCTGACTCTGTAGAGCCAGTTCCTAGGAGGCCGTCTAAATTTATTACTTCCCCTTCGGAAAGCAATTCCTTACGAAAGGTGTCCCTGTTGATGCCATGGTGGTGGCGGCTGCCACTAAGAAGGAACTTGCAGATCCTTCCATACCTGTCCATCCTCCTAATAAGGATTCTAGGACCATGGATAGGTATGGTAAGCGGATGTTCTCTTCAGCGACCTTTGCTATGCGCTCGCTGAACTACTTATGTCACTTCACCAGACTCCAAAGGGACATCCTTAAGGAACTAGGTGAAGTAGTACAGGATCCTACAGCTGCAGGGGCTCAAGAAAAAATTGCTTCTCAGCTAGGAATCCTTAATTCTATAGCTAACTCCTCCATATGACTGATATCATATGCAGCAGATGGAGCGAGTAGAACCGCAGGTACAGGGGTGGCTCTTAGACGCCAAGCCTGGATGCGGCTCTGTAATTTTGCAGATCCCTTTAAGGCATCCTTCACAAATTCTCCCTTTGATGGGTTCGGCCCTCAAGTGAAGGATACATTGACCAGGTGTGAACAGGACGGCAAGACTCTTTCTGCCGTAGGGGTCCGTTTTTCCACCCCTTCTAGGCCTTACCCTAAAGGATAGAAGGGTGGAAAGATGTGGTTCCGCAAATCCCAAGGAGTCACGCCGGATACACATGGTCAGTTTACCCCTAGAGGCAGAGGGGGTAATAATAACAGACGCCGCTCTAGAGGCAGAGGGGGTCCACAGAACCAGGGAAGCAGAGAGCCTCTCTCTGACAAGCCCTTTCAGCATCCCTGAGATGTTGCCCGACTGTCCTTCCTTGGAGGCAGTCGGGGGAAGACTATCGCTGTACCCAGAAGCCTGGCGTTCCCTCACTCAAGACAGATGGGTACAGTCGATCATATCCGAGGGTTACAAAATTCCTTTCGAGGAAAGTCCCTTCTCTCACACAAATTCCCTTCCAGATGTACCACCCGGTCTAAGGGAAGTTGCAGAGTTAGAAGTATTAAAACTTCTGCAAAAAAGAGCCATTCAGCCAGTTACATTAGACCATTCAGAGCCCGGAATCTACTCAAGATTCTTTTTGGTCCCCAAAAAGACGGGAGACTGGAGACCAATATTGGATCTCAGCAGACTCAACAAGTCTGGGAGAAAGACAAGATTTCGAATGGTTACACTTCAGTCAATTTTGCCCTTCCTAGAGAAGGACAACTGGATGTGCTCAATAGATCTTCAGGACGCGTACTATCACATAAAATTCACAGACGCTCCAGAAGGTTTCTCCGCTTTCGGCTGGGGTCCAGTCATTTCCAATTCAGAGCCCTGCCCTTTGGTCTCACTACAGCCCCCAGAGTGTTCACCAAATGTATGGCAGTGGTCACGGCTCACCTGAGACATCAAGGATTCCAGGTGTTTCCGTATCTCGACGACTGGCTCCTTTCAGCCACCACCAGGCATCAACTTCTTCAAGCCAGGGATTACACAATAAATCTTTGCACTCAATTGGGAATTTCGATCAACTACGAAAAATCCTCCTTATTGCCCTGCCAGTCTATTACTTTCATAGGCGCAAACTTAAACGCTGTTCGGATGTCAGCAACCCTCACAGACCAAAGAATCTCAGATATACAAAGTCACGTGAGGATCATCCTAGCCAGCAAAAAAGTACAAGCCAGAATGGTTCTAAAGGTGTTGGGCCTCATGGCTGCGGCCATTACCCTTCTTCCCCTGGCTCGCTTCTACATGCGCCTGCTTCAGTGGATGTTCACTCAGTGGTCATATCAACAACTTCCAATGCGTCACCAAATCCTGGTGACACAAACTTGCAAGAATCATCTTTCATGGTGGATTACTTCTCCCCAGATTCACCAAGGCAGACCCTTTGTACCCCAGGCCCCGGTAGCCACTGTCACGACGGACGCCTCCCTGATCGGGTGGGGGGGTCATTATCAGGGCAGGATGGTTCATGGGACGTGGCAACCGTTCGAATACCACCTGCACATAAATGTCCTAGAGATGAGAGCAGTGCTTTTAACGTTGCAAGCCCTCAACGACTTTCTTCCCTTGCGAACAATTGCAGTTCACACAGACAACATGTCTGTAGTATGGTATATCAACAAACAGGGCGGAACCAAGTCCTACCCTTTGTGTCGAGAAGCTCTCAGACTTTGGCAATGGGCGATCTCCTCTCATCGGTTTCTGGTAGCAACGCATATCCCTGGGAAAACCAACATTTTAGCGGACAGATTGAGCAGAGCTATTCTCATGCCTCACGAGTGGTCTCTCAAACAATCTATAGTGGAGGAGATTTTTCTAGAATGGGGCCCATGTTGCGATCTTTTTGCTACTCCCCAAAACAGCAAATGCCCAGACTTCTTTTCTCTCTTCCCACTGCCAGGCCATCCCCCCAGAGACGCTCTAACCCAGGATTGGCCCCAGGGACTTCTTTATGCCTTTCCTCCTTTTCCGCTGATTCCACAAGTACTCCAGAAAGCCACCGTTTTGAGAGCCAAAATGATTCTCATTGCTCCCTATTGGCCTCGACAGATTTGGTTCCCGTTCCTCCATCGTCACCTTTTGGTGCAGCCGTGGCATCTGGACCCAGTACCAGACCCTTCTGATTCACCAATCCCTTCTCTCAACCTCACAGCATGGTTGCTCCACTTCCTTCCTTAGCCAGGCTTCCTATGATCTCTAATCCTGTTAGGGACATCATAGTAGCTTCCCTAAAATCCTCTACTAGAAGGATTTATACCAGCAAATGGAAACGCTTTTCTTGTTGGGCAAAAGCTAAAAATATTGATCCCTTTACTGCTCCAGTCCAAGCAGTTTTGGATTTCTTAGCGGAAATCTTTCACGCGGGCTCTTCTTCCACGGTCAAAGTTCAGTTGGCTGCTATCTCGAACTTTCATGTCGGGTTCGCAGATCACAACATTATGTCCCACAGGCTTTGTAGAGCCTTCTTAAAAGGAATTTTTCTCCTGAAACCTCCAGTCAGGTGTCCTCCTCCTCAATGGGACCTAAATTTAGTGCTGACATCCTTGATTCTTCCTCCCTTCGAGCCAGCTGTTTCATGTTCCCTGAAATTTCTTTCATGGAAAACTCTATTCCTGGTTGCCATTACGTCGGCTAGGAGAGTATCTGAACTTCATGCTCTCTCTGTTCGTCCCCCCCTATTTGGTCTTCCACAAAGACAGAGTATTGTTGAGAACTAATCCGACCTTTTTGCTTAAGGTCGCCTCAAAGAGTAATTTGAATCAGTCTATTGACCTTCCTGTATTTTTCCCAAACTACTCAAACAGATCGGAACAAAAATTACATTATCTTGATGTTCACCGCCAACTCAGATATTATTTGGACAGAACAAAACAATTCAGGAAATCCGATCAGCTCTTTATTTCTTATGCTGATAACAAAAAAGGCCTTCCCGTCTCAAAAGTGACCTTATCTAGATGGCTTTCTTCTGTCATCTCTGAAATCTATCAGTTCAGGGGAAAACAGCTGTGCTCGAAACCTAAAGCGCATTCAACCAGAAGCTTAGCCACTTCCACAGCTTTTCAAGCTAGACTTCCATTAGACACTATTTGTGCAGCAGCCACTTGGGCCACTCCTCATACCTTTGTTTCTCATTACAAATTGGATTTGGCCTCCAGGGACAGAGCCAGTTTTGGCTCTACAGTTCTCGAGAGTCTGTTCCATTGAGCCACCCAGGATAGAGGTGCTAGGACGGTCCCATCAAGCAAGAATGAAGGCGAGATTGACAACTTAACATTGAGAAGTTATGTACCTACCATAACGTTCCATGTTAGTTGTCTTCTCTCGCCTTCTTTCTTGCGACCCTCCCTCCTTCCCCCTGGCCTGGACAGACCTTTTTCTCACTACATGGAAGAATGCTTCTTAAGACCATACAGTTCTGGTCTTCCTAACCCATCCTTCAGGTTTTTCTCTGCCTTCTTTCTTCCTTTTAGGAAGTTTTTTATGCTAGGTGTTATTGCCTATAGACAACAAACGAGATCTGGGTACTTACCGCCTTGCATCATGGGATATGGAGCTGCCTCGAGCTGGTAAAAGTGACTCTCGAGCTTAGCAAAGTGCCGAGTCGGAGCCGAGGATCGGCTCCGAACCCATCAAGCAAGAAAGAAGGCGAGAGAAGACCACTAACATGGAACGTTATTGTAGGTACATAACTTCTCATTTTTCTACCCTCTTTATCTATCTAGCTCTACCCATTGTGTATTTCTTATGCCATCATTGGTAACGCCTTCTATTACCCTTGTGGTATTGTTTGATACCATCGTTGGTATCTTCCTTTTCTGCTTCTTTCTCTCACTTTCTAGCAGTAATTTCCTTGTTTTTTCTGTGTATGGATATGTCTGAGAAAAAAGGGACTTCGGGGTTCAAACATTGCACTTCCTGCAATGGCAAACTCCCTAACAGTGACTTGCACAATGATTGTGTTTAGTGTCTGGGGGGTTTTTGCCTCTCTGTGAAACCTCCTTGCCAGATTTGTCTGAGTTTTAGTGGGCAGACGTTGAACAAAAAAAAAAAAAAAAACGGATTTTGAAAGGCCTGTTAACCTCAACTTTCTCAGAGGCCGTTTCTGTGTTGGAGGTCTAAACCCTTCCAGTGAAGGACAAAAAATGTCCACTTTCTGATCCCTCTTCACCGGCTGGTGATAAGGGCAAGTCCCACAAACACAAGGCCCATAAATCTTCTACTGAGCACAAGATTGCTTCCTCTGCTCCGACTACAACTGTTGCTTACGTTCCAAGCTCCGCTCCAGTTGCTTCCAAGTCCGGGGTCATAGACATTACAGAAACTTTGTCGGCGCCACCTTCAGCACCAACCTTTACGGCACCGGTCATAACTACAGTGACGACTACGGCTCCGACCTTCAATAGTTTCGGCACCGACTTCATCTTTTACTGCACCGAAGGCAGTTCCAACAATCCCTTTGGAGCCGATAATAACCTCGAATCTGAGTGCTGCCTCAGCACAGATTCCCTTCTTGATGCCGCTGATTCATCTATTGCCTTTTTCCAAGTTTGTCTTTGGTGCCGACAACTCAAACACCACGGACCCAATACTCCCCTTCATTGGACCTGTTCTCAGGCAAGACTTGTAGACTTTTCTGGACTGGCCTGACTCTCCTTCGGGAGTGTCTACAAGGTCCACCAGGAGTTTGTCTGAATTTTATGTGGTGCATCTGCTGGACGAGCTGTTGACAGCCAGAGGGATTACAAACATTCCTAAGACTCATCCCGCTTCAGGATTTGGGTCTACTGCTCCCAGGACTCCCACTTATTCTCCTCCGTTGGTTCCGAAGCCCATAACACTGATGTCCTTGGTGGTAACCCATGCCTCGGCACTGAGTGACCCTCACTGAGGCTTTGAGGCCACCCCTTTGGGTTTCGGTTCCATCGGAACCGTCCCTTCCTCAGTCTCATGGTTAGGAGGTGGAGGCCTTGGTTCTGAGCATGGTTCCAAGTTTATTGGTGCCATCCTCTGATCCAGGGGCAACGCCTGCCTTGAGCTTGCTTGAAGTTCCATCACCAGGAGCAGGTCTGACGGAGAGGGGTGTGACCCTGATTCCAAGATTGTCCTACTCTGTTCCAGGCTCCCATTCCTCTTTGGGCGGGCCTGCTTTCCGGGTGATGGAGAGTGTGCTTGCTTGTGGAGTGCTGCTCCTACATCGGATCTTTCCCCTGCTCCCTATGAGCTACAGCTACCACGGGCCACCTCCCCAGGACACCGAGAGCACAAGCCTCCGGAAACCCCAGTTCAGGGTATTCTTCCTACTGAGTATTATTCAGACATCCCAGCTGAAAAAAACCCTTGGAAGAAGCCGTGTAAGAGGAAACACCTTGACTCTCCGGAGGAGTCTCTCACTGAGGATACAGACTATGATGATGGGGAAGGGTCCCCACGGTCACCCCCTGACAGTCTCCTTTGGAGACATCCTGGAAATGTTGAAACAGAGGGGTGGCTGGAAGCCCTCTAACCCTTCCTCAGAGAAATCCGTCTTCCTGCAGGCTTTCCTCTGTCGGCCTTCTACTTCTTGGGTGACCCCACCTGCCGCCGAGTTAGTCCAGCTCGTCGTGCAGTGTGCGTGAAAGAACCCTGATTCTATTGAGGCCATTCCCCGGATACCAGACGAGATTCTTTCTTTACCAGAAGAGCATCCCCACTGATCTAGAGGCTTGCCAGTAGATGCCATGGTGGTGGCGGCGGCCCCTCAAAAGGACCTTGTGGAGGAAAGTCCTACAGTTCATCCGCCCAACAGAGTCCCGGGCCGTGGACAGACTAGGGAAGTGAGTTTTTGCTTCAGCGACCTTTGCAGTTGGATCTCTGAACTACATGGCACATTTCACGAGGTTCCAAAGAGATCTGATCTCCAAACTTTCTGGAGACCTCGCGGGTCAAGTCTCTGACAGGACACGTGACAAGGTTGCCTTTCAACTTGCCACCCTTGAGTCTATCTCCAACTCATCCATGAGGTTGCTGTCCCACGCAACTGAAGGAGTGGCTAGAGCTGCAGGTACAGGCATAGTCATGAGGCGTCATGCCTGGATGCGCATCTGTGACCTCGCGAACTTCAAGTCCTCCTTTTTGAATGCCCCTATTGAACCATCTTCCTTGTTTCCTTCTAAAGTAAAGGACACACTTGCCAGGTGCGAGCAGGACGGGAAGACCTTGTGTACCATTGGTCTACATTTTTCCAAGCTCCAACTTTCTTTTTCCAGGAGCCAGAGGAGTGGGAAGATATGGCACCAAAAATCTCAAGGTCCTTTCTGCAACGTGCATGGTGAGGATTCCCCTAGAGGCAGAGGGGTTACCAATGGTGGAAGATGCCCCTTTAGGGGCAGAGGGGTTCTCAAAATCAAAACTCTAGGGCTTCTTTCTCTGGACGGTCTTATCAGCGCTCCTGAAGTGTTGCCCAATTGCTTTCCTCTGGATGCAGTTGGGGCTCATTTTTCTCTGCACCAAACTGCCTGGCACTCTATTACAAAAGATCTCTGGGTTCAGAGAATAATCTCCAGAGGCTATTACATTCCTCTAACATCACGTCCAAAACCTACAAAGCACCTTCCCAATGTTCCACCCAGTCAAAGGGAAGAAGCGGCTTCAGAGATAAGAAAGCTGCGTCAAAAAAGAGTCATCCAACCAGTCCCCCCAGACCAGTGCGGATCCGGTTTTTACTAGTTTCTTTTTGGTGCCAAAAAAAGGCCAGGGACTGGAGACCCATTTTTGGATCTCAGCCATCTAAACAAGTCAGTAGTTCAAACCAAATTCTGCATGGTCACTATTCAAGCCATTATCCCTTTTTTTACGGGAGGATGTTTGGATGTGCTTGCTAGACCTCCGGAATGTGTATTACCACATCAAAAAGGACAAATGCTCCAGGAGTCTCCTTCGCTTCTGGCTAGGGGCCAATGATTACCAGTTCAGAGCCCTGACATTAAGTCTCTCGATGACCCACCAGAGTGTTCATGAAATGCCTAGCAGTGATGACAGCTCATCTGAGACTTCAGGGAATTCCAGGTGTTTCCATATTTAGGCGATTGGCTCCTCTCCGCCCCCACCATGCGTCTCCTGACCATAGCCATCCGTTACACACCATCACTGGCGAAGTCTCTAGGCATCACAGTCCTTTGGGAGAAACCCAATCTACAACCTACCCAACAACTGGAATTTATCAGGGCAGTTTTCAATACTCAAACATGCCTGGTATCTCTACCAGCTCACAGGCTTCAGAGGTTAAAATTCCAAGTACAAGTGATACTCTGTCAAACAAAGGGGTCAGCAAGACTAGTTCTCCAGGCTTTGGGGTCTATAGCTGTGGCCATTCCAATTGTTCCTCTGGCAAGATTACATATGAGACTTTTACAATGTCTCCTATTGTCCAAATGGTTGGCAAATCTTCACCACCTAAACTCACAGATCCTCATTACCAACTCTTGCAAACAAGATCTTCTTTGGTGGATAAGGCCAGATGAAAAACTTTGGTGTCGCCCCTTCCAGATCCCTCAACCCAATGCCCGGTGACCACAGAAGCTTCCCTGATAGGGTGGGGGACCATTTTCAGGGAAAGACTGTCCAAGACACGTGGTCCAGCTTAGAGGCCAACTTGCATATCAGTGTTCTGGAATTGAGAGCGGTGCTGTTGGCGTTGCAGGCATTACATCCGCTCCTTCCATCGGGAACGATTGCGATTCAGTCAGACAGTATGTCAGTAGTCTGGTACATAAACAAGGAAGGACCAAGTCCTACCCCCTGTGTCAATAGGCCATGATAATTTGACACTGGGTGATGGCTTCCAACCACTTTCTTATAGCAATGCATATCCCAGGGAGCTCCAACGTTATTGCGGACAGGCTGAGCAGATGTATTCTCCTTCCACATGAGTGGTCTCTCATTCCAAACGTGGAGGCAGAAATTTTCAGCCGTTGGGGCCAGCGTTGCAGTGATCTCTTTGCTTCTCCTTCAAACAACAAATGCAGCAGCTTCTTTGCCCTTTTTCCCCCCAGAAGGGGAGTCCCTGAGAGATGCTCTGACTCGCAATTGGCCCACGGGTCTCCTCTATGCTTATCCTCCAATTCCCTTGATACCCCTATTTTTGAAGAAAGCAATTCAGTTAAGATGCAAGGTAATCCTCATTGCCCCATTCTGGCCGTGACAAGTGTGGTTCCCCTTCCTCCGGCCTCACCTGTTACAACCTCCATGGATCCTGGATACTCGTCCGGACCTAATCTCTCACCCCCAAGAGTGGACTCTCCCAAATCTGTCTACTCTCAAGCTGACAGCTTGGCAGTTAGTCACAAGACAGGAAACCCTCTCCTCACCTGTTAGCGATATTATTCTGGGCTCCAATAAGCCATCCACCAGAAAACTCTACAGAGAGATAAGTGGAAAAGGTTCACTCTCTGGTCTAAAGAACAGATGTTGGACCCCCTCTCAGCTCCTGTATCTGTTATACTTCAGTACCTTTGAGTTTTTTGAGAATGGAGCATCAGCCTCTACCATTAGAGTCCATTTGGCAGCTATTTCCAATTTTCATAATGGTGTGGAAGGCATTCCACTTATCACCACCCGCATATGCAAGACCTTTCTCAAAGGGGGTTTTCATAGCAGACCCCCAATCAGACGGCCTTTAGGGACATGGAATTTCTCTCTGGTATTACAGTCTCTTTCTGTACCCCCTTTTAAGCCTGCTGCAAAATGTGATCTTAAATTTCTGTCATGGAAATCTTTATTTTTTAGTGTCCGTCACATCAGCTAGACTGATATCGGAATTACAAGCCTTATGCATCAAGAGTCCGTATTTAATCCATCATAAAGACAGAGTATCTCTTCGTACTAATCCATCTTTTTCTCCCCAAAGTGATTTCTGATTTCTCTGTCAACCAGTCCAATGAGCTCCCAGTGTTTTTTCCAAATTATTGCAACAATGTGGAATACTGTCTACATTCATTGGATGTACATAGACAACTACGTTTTTACTTGAATAGGACTAAATTTATCCGCAAGTCAGATCAGCTTTTCATCTCCTTTTCTGGACCAAAAATGGGATGTGCCGTTTCAAGTCACTTTATCAAAATGTCTCCGAGATTGTATTGCCTTTTCATACTCGCAAGCGAATGAACCTAAACCTGTCAACATCAAAGCACATTCAATGAGAGCCATGGCAACTTCTGTTGCTTTTCACTCCAGAGCCTGTGTTATTGACATTTGTGCAGCAGCCATTTGGGTTAAACCCCACACTTTTATCAAACATTACAAACTGGACATGGTTTCCAGGGGAAGAGCGGCCTTTGGCTCAGTGGTACTCAGGAATGTTCTTCCATAAGGGCAACCCAGGTTTTCAAGTAGCTTGGGATTCCCTCCCGTCAAGTGATGAATGGGAAGAAGATTAACAACATCAGATAAAGAAGTTGTGTTACCGTAATGTTCCATCTTATTGATCTTATTCCATTTATCACATCCCACCCTCTGTCCCCCACCAAAGGCTCCTGGTGGATCTTATGGGTCCTTATGGTGTTTTCAGGGTTTTTGCGCAGAAGTGGCCTCTGCTTTTACTTCTATATGTTTCATGCAAACTCGATCTGAGGTAACTGGGAGAAGAGCATTGTGGGTAGCAGCTTAGCTTGAGAGTTTTTGGTGTACGTGAGCTTGCTATTAGACCGACTTGGTTCTGAGAGTTCGGAACCGAACCCATCAGTAATGTGGAAGATGATCAACAATGCAGATGAAATGCTACAGTAAGACACTTTTTTTTTTTTTTTTTTTTACTGCTTGGTTTAACCACTGTTTCTGCCAGGCTTCCATGGAAATCTGGTATCATTTTTGGCTTTACCATGGAAAAACCTACTGGTTCCTCTGTTCTTCCTTCTAATTAATAAACAGCATTTGCCACACAGCAAGTTGCTAAAGAGCCTCATTTACAGGTAGTTGACTCTGCTGTGACCATTTCTGGTTCCACAGATCACTCCTCTTTTTCCTTCACTCCCTCTGTCATAGTTCCTACAGCCGCCATATACCAACAAGGGTTAGGCATGTTCTCTGGCTGTTGAAGTGCCCTTGGTGGGCAAGGGAGAACCACTTTGCTCAGTTCTGATAGAAGTAGCAAGAAACACCTCTCTGCCCTCTTAGACTGTCAAAAGTGGGTCAACTTCAAAAGAAACTCCTGTCAAAAAGATGCAGAAAGTTAGACACGTCTTCTGCTGTTTGTTACTTTAGACAGGAGTGATTTTTTTTTTTGGTTTAGCTTATGGTTTAGTTCAGGCTCTTGACCCTTACAGTGCAGCTGCTTCTGGCAAGACAAAACTAGATTCTTCATAATATGTATCCGAAACCTGAGGAGAAAAAAAACAGAAGTTGTCCCTTCACAATAATTTTGTGGTTCAAAAATTTGAACCTTTTCAGAAAAATGAAAGTGTGATTTCTGATAGTCCGTTTGAAAGATTCTACTGTTCTGTAACTATTTTCAGACTGCATCAGTTGTTTCAGTGGGAACATGACATTCCACTGTCTCTGTAGAGATGTTATGATTTAGTGCAGCTGGATTTTCCTGAACCTACTCCAGTTCCACCTGTTCCTTAGCACTGGAGAATGTATTTGTTATAGCCTGTAACTTGCCTGACAGCCAGTCTGCTGGCCCCAAGAAAGCGGGTAAACTGTATAAAGTTCCTCAGCCTTGTAAACATTTGTATGCTAATCCTAGATCATACCTAGCAGTTATTTCTTTAGTGAACCATCTGCTGCTAAACATCTAGTTAATACAAACCCTTGTCCCTCTTACAAGGATGGGAAAATTTTTGATAGACTCTGGGAAGAAACTTTATTCTTCAACATTTATTTTTAGAATTCTCAGCTGTCACGCTCATATGTTAAAGTTTATGCTTGCCTCTTTTGAGGATATAAGAAATATTACAGCAACTGTTTCCTGTTCAAAAGAAAAAAACATGTTTGTGTAATGTACAGAAGAGGTCCAGGCAAGCAAAAGTCCGTTTAACTAAAAACAAAGTAAATTTATTATATGAAGTGCTATTTGTCCAGTTACAATACATGAACTTTTTCAGATATAAAAAATCAAGATCCCATTCCTTAAAATACCCCTCCCTAGTGTACCATGTGACCAGTACTTAACTTCAGAATATACTTGTATAAATCGATGTATAAAAAATATATACTTATACACAACATACAAGAATTTTTCACTTCTTTAGAACTTAAGCAATCCTGTCAGGTTGCTTACTATTTTTATCTTTTTAAGTTTTTTAACTTTAGCATGCTGTGGATTGAACACATTGTTTAAACCTGGAGTCGTATATGCATCCAAACATATTTGCCATAGCAACTCTGACAGTTCTAATATCACTGACATGTGTCCCCCCCTCGGATTAATCCTTATTTGTTGTAGTGTCCAAAATTTTAAAAGTGTGTCCAGGGTTTAGGTTGACATGTTTTACTAAAGCATTCTCCACCTTATTCTTAGTAATGCTATACACATGCTCTTAGATCCTCTCCCTTAATTTACGTTCTGTTTTTCCCACATAGAAGGAAGGGCACATTTGACACTTAGCAAGGTATACTACCGTTTTAGATTGGCAGTTGTATTTATTATTGTTTTCCAGCATTTTACCCTCAACTTCAACATAGCGCCCTTCTTCTATGTACTTACAATAAGAACAATTACCACATTTAAAAGTCACAAGATTTTTATTCTTTTACTTTTTCCTTTTCTAGTAGATTCTTCAAATTCATTCCTCTCCTATAAATGATTTTCAGACGTGTTCCTACTTTTCCTTCAATATCTTTCTCTCCCAATATTAAATTCCAGGTCTTTAAATATATTGTTTTTAATTTTATAAGCTTTCGAATAGAAGGTTATTATACACCCTATTTTATAATTCTTATTGGTGTCCTTTATTCCTTCAGTAGTTTGTCGGGGTACCTCAACATCAAAACTATCTTGTGTCAATTTGCCCCCTAAGATAGGTTTATAAAAGCCATTCATTCTTTTTATTTTTACTTCTATCAATTCATCCAACAATATTATTGGATATGCTCTGTTCTGGAACATTTTTCTTAAATTTCCACATTCATACTCAAAATTTAATGTTGGTAGACACCATTATTGCTACTCTCACAAGTTGTCCCTTCACCACCGAATTTTTTGGTGGTAGGGATGTGCAGTTGAAAAATGCAAGAAGGTGTTAGAGTATGTTTTTTACGATAAATTATGCAATGTATTCTCTCCCTTCGTTTTTACTTAGGTTAACATCTAAATATGGGATCTGATAATTATGGTAGGTGAAAGTAAACTGTAAAAAAATTGGTCGTATTATTAAAATAGTCAACCAGTTTTTTTTTTGCTACTGTAATGTCGCCCTTAATTATCATGAATATATCATACAAATGTTGCGTAAAGACGAATATAGACTCAGCAATACCCTCCTTACTGAAGATAAACTCCTGCTCCCAGTGGGCCATTAATAGATTTGCAAAACTGGCCCCACATGGGGACCCCATGGCCACACCTGTTTTTTTGTAGGTAATATTTTTATTTAAACAGGATGAAATTGTTGGTAAGAATGATATCTAATAGTTCCTCCACTAAATTTATTTCAGTGGTGTGGATGCCATTACACTTCATCATACTAGATACCTAGCCTATGGTGAATGGAGGTATAAAGGTTTTTTACATCAACCATGAGGAAGTTATATTGGTCATTGTATTCTAATAGATTGATTTTCTCCAAAAATGACCATGAATCCTTACATATTTGGAATTCAGTAATTGCATATTTTTTAAGGATATTGTCCACTACCTTAGAACATTCATAAGTCATGGAGTTTCTTCCATCTACTTATCGGCCTGAGGGGGGGATTCTGAAGGTCTTTATGGACTTTCGGCACAACAAAAATCACTGGTGTTAGGGGTGCCAGGATAGTCATGTAATTATAAAGGTCTAAATCGATTTTAATATATATTCTTATATGCTGATTGGCTGTATTAAATTGTTTTAGTGATGCATAATATTCCTCAGCTTCTAGCATTTTTTCTCTTCTGTTCTTGGTCATCTATGTCCATAAAGACAGGATTGCTTAAGTTCTAAAAAAAGCAAAAAATTCTTCTATGTTGTGTATATTTTTAAGTATATATTTTTATGTATGGATTTATGTAAATATATTCTCAAGTTAAGTGCACTTTAAAAGTATGATGTGTACTGGTCACATGGTACACTAGGGAGGAGTATTTTAAGGAATGGGGTCTTGCTTTTTTGTATCTGAAGAAGTTCACGTATTGTAACTGGTCGAAAAACGCTTCATATAATACATTTATTTGTTTTTAGTTAAACCTCAAGTCTTGCTTGCCTGGAACTCTTCTGTATTTTGCTAGTTGGTTTGCTCATTTTAGATTTTTTGTGTAATGTAATTGCTTATGTGCTTCAAGTGGCGACCCACTGTTTGAAATGTACGTAAGATTCAGCTGCTGCCACTGTAACGTTTATGAGGAGTTTTGCTTGGTTTTATTAGTCAAAACCTTTCTGAAGATGTCAAAGCTGAAATTTTGAATTATCCCTTGGGCAGAGGGTTAGTTTTTGGGCCATCTGCTGCAGAAGTCCTTAAAATGTGATGAGAGAAGTAAACTACCTCTACAACCTTTTTCAAAAGTGGCAAGGAGGTTCCAAAAAGTAAGGTAGAACCCACCCAGGACAAAGGACAGTATAATTATGAATGACTGTCCTTCACTCCCTTCCCACTCTATTAAAACCAATTCTTCCAGAAAGTCTAAACCTCCATTTCTGTCTCTGGCAACAGATAGCTTTAGGTAGATCGGTTCTGGAAGTAATTCATCAAGGATAAAGATGACAGAGGGAGTCTTTGTCTTCTCATCCGCTAGACCAAACTCTGTTTTTCCCTCCTGTCATTCAGCACCTGCTATTTCAGGGGGTGATAGAATCTTTCCTTCCTCCTTAGCTAGGAGAAAGTTTTTATTCAGGAATGTTTTTGGTGCCAAAGAAAGAGAAGATTCATGTAGACCAATTATGAATCTTTTCTTTTTATTCCTTTTTGTGACAGTGCCCAAGATCAAAATATTATTTCTTTGCAACTTGTTACCTCTGATTCCCCATTTTAGTTTTCCGGTGACTTATATTACAACATACTAATCACATTTCTATAGATCCAGATTTTGGATGTTTCGTAATGTTTTGCTGTATATCCATCAGAGTATCAGTTCCCTTCATTACCCTGTGGTCTACCACTGCTCTGAATGTAATCCCCAAGTGACAAACTGCTGTGACAGCATAGTGCAAACTGCAGAGTATTCACTTTTTTCCTTATTTAGATGACTATTATCTTTACAGAGTCATTTTCGTAGGGTCAGGAATCTCTGTCTCTTACTTTGGTGAGGGATCTCCTAAGTAGATTGAGGTTACAGGAGAACATACAAAAGTGTTTAACTCTTTCTGACAGGATTGTTTTCCTTGGGGTGACTCCTAAATACATCAGTTCAAAGAGCTTTTCTTCCACAGGAAAAAAGTAGATCTTTGTGTACATATCATCCCATCAACCTAGATTTTCTCTCCAAGTCACTCTTTTAAAGGCCGCCTAATAACTAATCATCCTTTTAAAATGCCTATTATTTCTGCAGGTCCTCATTATTTAAGTGATCTATTTTTTCCTTTAGTCAGAAAAAAAAAACGAGTATAAAAACTGGATGACCAAAGAATTTCATAATCTTTTAAATTTGCAGTGCAGCATTGGTTGCCTGGAAAAGGTCATGCACCACTGCACATATATGATTCCTAGAAAGCTAGCTATTCCCAAGAAATAGGCTGTAATTGCAACCTAAATAGGCTTTTATAGAAAATTACCTTTATTCCTGTATAAACCCAAGAGCTTTTTGGAAAGTAGTAGACCATCTCACAGGTAGGTCCCACACATCCCATTCCAACTTTCATAAATTGGATTATGGCCTACTACTTCCTGTGGACTTTTAAAGAGACTGAACTTCTTTACACAGTGTTTTCATAGCTCTGTCTGTGCCATGGGCTGCAGCTAAGAGCTATTTACTACTTTCCATTTTAAAGAAGATAACTGAAAAGTGTCTTGTTTCTCTGTATTTGACTGTGACAACACAGACTGTCATGGCCTATACCCAGTTTTTTGCAAGGATTTTATTTGCAGGCTTTTTAACTTTCTTTTTTGTGCTTGTAGCCTCCTTGTCTACTGATCATCGGACCTTCCTGATCAGATTTAAGCCTGATCATTCCATTGTTCTTAGAATCCCCAGCACTGTACCCACATCTAGAAGGGCCATCATCCATGCAGCTGTGATTCTTTAGTCATCCTGTCAATTGTAGCATATTTATATAAGCCTTAAACTTTCCGCTGGGTAGGGAAGTGCATGCTAGCATCATTTGAGGGGGGCCACTCTTCCTTCTTTCATGCAACTGCATGCTCCCATGTACCCAAAATGAAAGCTACCACATATGCATTTTTGTGGCCAAATGCCTGCTCCAGAGTCCTCCTTATCTCTGCCCTCCTCTTCCAAAGGAGTAGGACATTGGTCCATGCCATTACACCCCTTTAATCCTCATGCGAGCACAAACAGATGTCAGAAACACTAATCAAATCCAGGTCACCTAACTCGTAATTAGGACTTTAATCCACATTTTCAACTGCTCTGTTAAAACTGCTTTCCTACTGCATGGAAGCATGAAAACCTGTTATTTTTCTTTTTACTCTTCCAGAAACTTCTCAGTCTACCTCAAGCTACAGGTCTGATGTCAATCTTCACATCATACTTGACAGTGGGAACTCAGTTCCAAGCCTCGGAACTGACTCTGACGTTTACTTCAGCCTGTGTCTTCCAAACTCTCGAGCTAGACTCTCCCCATAATGCTCCTGTCTAAATGACCTCCGATCTCATTTGCCGCTCTGTGTCTCAGACGTACTACTGCTCTCGAGCTTTGGCTTTTCAAGTAAGTACGTTTTTTTTCTTTAAAAAATATATTTTATCATCTTTAGTTCTTTTCTATTGATAGTATCTTTTTTTTTTTTACCCGCTCCTCTCGTCCTTCTTGTGTGTGTGTGTTTCTAAGATGGCTGAAAAGTCTGAATCTACAGCTAAATCTTCTAAGGGAAACTCCAGGTTCAAAAGGTGCCAGAAATGTCATTGGAAAATGCACAATTCAGACATGCATTTATGGTGCGTGTATTGTTTGGGGAAGGTTCATTTACAAGAAAACTGCTCTATATGCCACAGGTTCTCTGCTAGGACACTCACTGTATGGAGAAACAAACTTATCCTTAAAGGTTTGTTGAAAGGAGATTTCAAAGAGGCCATTTCTGGATCCAAAACGGAAGCCAGTTGTTCTTCTTCAAAAAAGAGGTCTTCCTCCGTTCCTAGTTCTTCTGAACCACCTAGAAGATTATTGAAACAACCTTCTGTGTTGAAAAGTCCCTCAGCACTGAATGGTAAAAAAGAATCTGTACCTACGAAAACTATGGAAACGAGTTCTACTGCCCGGCACCAAAAGATTCCTCTGTGCAGGAGCAGCCTAAAATAATTGCAATTCCAAGATCAATATATTCATCATCTATTGACCCATTCAAGGACAGACAAATTAGCCCTTTCCTCGATCTGACACCCCTCCCCAGGTCTCCTTTGACTGCCTTATTTCAATCCATTAAGAGCCTCTCTGAATCAGATATTATAAGGCTGGTGGATCAGCTTCTTATGGCGAGGGGATTGCATTCGGTTCCTAGCCAGGCAGGCACTGGGACCAGCCCAATTTCAGCACCAACAGTTCTTTCTCCTCCAACTCCAGCTGAGTCATTGGAGCCCATGGTTCTGATATTCCTGGCTTCGACCATCTCTGTTCCAGTAGCAGTCTCTTCTCCAGAACTGAGGGTTGCCTTGAGCATCTCCAGAATTTTGGAACCTTCCATGGCCCTCTGTGATTTGGCCATCATACGATCGACTCTGGCTTTGTTTTCGGGGTTGCTTCTTCAGTGCAGGGTGGGACCTCTGTTCCAAAACAGTCTGATCTAATGTTGTTAATCTTCGTTCATTCCTTACTAATGAGTTATCGGTTCTGTCCTCGGAACCGAGCCAGCCAATGTCAAGCTCACCTCAGCCAAAAACTCTTGACCCAAGGTCCTACCCAGAATGCGATGCTCCCTGTTACCTCAGATCTCATTTGCCGCATTGCTGAACAGCCGTTTCAAGCCACACTCTCAGCTGTCAAATTTTTTTGACAGTTTGTGTATTGTTGTTCTAATTTTTTTCTCAAAAGTTTATTCTAATATTTTCCTACCCTATCACACACTTTAGACTCTCTCCCTTTAGTCTTTTCCCTTTATTACCCTCTTTTCTTACCTTGTGGTAATTCTCCATTACCATCGTTGGTAATCATTCCTTTTCTCCTTTTACCCTTTTCAAGGGTAGCCGTTCTTCTTCCTTTTGCTACTGTGCCTCTTCTCCATACCAGTTATGTCGGATAAGAAAAGTTCCGTTGGTTGCAAGCAGTGCAAGGATTGCGGCCGTAAGTCATTGCTTTCTGATGCCCATGACTTGTGTGACTACTGTCTTATGTCTCCCACTTGACTGTAGATCCTCCTTGTGGGATTTGTAAAATCTTCTCTACCAGGACTCTCAACGAGAGGAAGAATAAGTTGTAATTTTGAAAGGTCTCCTTTCTCTGATGCTATTTCCGGGTCGGAGGGCTCACCCCCTCCTGTTAAACCCCGCAAGAGGCATTCTTCCTCTTCTTCATCAAAGTCACTCCCTTCTTCTCCTGCTGGAGATTGTAGGGAGTCAACTCACAAGAAGGTGAAATTGATTGCTACTCCGGTGCTGCCACCTGTGACCCTGTCTGCTCCAGGCTCGGCACCTCCCCAAATTATCTTGACTACAGCCATGTCTCCTTTATCGATATCGGCACTGGAGTTCCCAGTGCAGACTACTACAGTTCCAACAATTCTGTTGCAACCCCTAACGGCACAGTCCCCTTCGGCACAGTTGGTACAGTCACCTTTGGCTCCAAGTATGACACTTTTTTTTTTTTGGACTCCATGGCACAGATTTTTTCAGCACCAAAATGTACTCCAGTGCAGTCCTCGGCACCATCCTTATTGCCGGAACCGACACTTTCCACTACGGCACCGTACCCTTCGGGGCAGATGTTTGCCTTTACGGTGCAGACACCTTCAACTACTATGGCACTGACATCCTCGGTGCAGGCCTTTTCCACACCGTTTTCTTCGGTGCAGACTTCCTCGGCTCTGAGCTCTGCACCTATTGGATTAGCAAGGACCAAATATTTCCTTTCACTGGATCCTTTTGCAAGCAGTCAGTATAGTCCTTTCCTAGAAAGGCCGGAATCACCATCAGCCTTCTCCATGAGGTCAACCAAGAGTCTCTCTGAGCAGGATTTATTGTGGCTTATTGACCAGTTGCTTGTGGCCAGAGGTCTCTCTCATTCGAAGTCCACACTCCCTCATTCAGGTGAGCGTATTTTGCCTCAAACACCAATGTACTCTTCACCTTTGTCTTCCTCTCAAGTTTTGAAGCCTATTACTCAAACAGCAACTCTCCTCCCTCCCACTTCAATAGTGGATCTCACTTTGGAACCAGTGTCATTCTTGTGGCCTTCGGTGGGCATCAGGCTCTTCTCAGGCTAGTGGCTGTGCCGTTGGGGAGGGCATTCCTGGATCCACGCTGATTTTTTTCTATGGCACCGTCCAGGGATGCTCTCTCTAGTGGTTCTCGATCCTCTTGAGACTCCTGGTGTGGGAGTGGGGTGTGACCCCAGTTCCGAGGTTGTCGTGCTCTGTTCCGGGCTCTCATCCCTCCTTGGGCAAGCCAGCCTTCCAAGCCATGGAGAGGGTGCTTGCCTCTGTTGGCAAAGTTCATTTGTCTGAGTCTTCTTCCTCCCTCTGTGCCGCAACTGCCACAAGCTTCAACTCCTGGACACCGGGCACAAGAGCCTCAGGTCTCTCCTCCTCAGGAGACCCCCTCTCCCACTGAGGAAGCACCCAGCAAAGCATTGTGTAAGAGGAGGCACATGGACGCCACTGAAGAGTCATTGACTGAAGAGGTGTCCTTTGGTGACATCCTCGAGATCTTCAGAGGGTTGACTGGAAGTCCTCTAATCCTTCCTCTGAGGAATCCGTATTCCTGTAGGCTTTTCGTGCCCAGCCCCCTACCTCCTGGGTCACTCTGCCTGCCGATGAGCTCATACAGCTCATCATCAGTGCACATGGAAGGCTCCTGATACCTTGGAAGCGATACCTAAGAGGCCAAATAAAATATTATCGACCCCCGCTGGTCACGTGGTCTGCTATGGTGGTGGCAGCTGCTACTAAGAAGGATTTGGCAGAAGAGATCTAAACTGTCCATCCGCCCAACAAGGAGTCCCAGGCGATTCACAGATTAGGGAAGCATGTGTTTGCTTCATCGACCTTCGCCGTAAGGTCTTTGAATTATTTGGCACATTTTACCAGGCTTCAGCGAGATCTTGTCAACCAGCTCTGTGAAACATTGTCAGGAGCTGTTTCTGACAAAGTCCGTGATAATGTGGCTTCTCAGCCACCCTAGAGTCCATTTCCAACTCTTCCATGGATCTTATTTCTCACGCAACGGAAGGGGCAGCTAGAGCAGTAGGCGCAGGTATAGTCGCCAGACGACATGCTTGGATGCGCCTTTGTGACTTTGCAGACTCCTTTAATGCTTTCTTCATGAATGCCCCATAGAGGCTGCTTCTTTGTTTGGCCTTAAAGTCAAGGATACGCTGACACTGTGCGAACAAGATGGCAAGAACATGTCTGCTGTTGGTGTCAGACACTCCACTCCTCAGCGATTCTACTCCAGAAATCAGAGGAGTGGAAAGATCTTGCACAAGAAATCACAAGGTTCTTTCTGGGATGCACGTGATGAGTTTTCCCCTAGAGGCAGAGGGGGAAACTCCAATGGAAGATGCCCCTTTCGGGGCAGAGGATGGCTGCAAAACCAAGGTTCCAGAGATTCTTTCTCTGGCCAACCCTATCAGCGCTCCTGAAGCATTGCCTGACCACTCACCTCTGGAAAGCGGTTGGGGTTTGTTTCTCCTTGTACCCCACTGCCTGGCAAAAGATAACTGACTCTTGGGTACAATGGATTATATCCAGAGGCTATCCCATCCCCTTCCATCTTTGTCCAGTCTCATCAAGAGCATTACCCGACATTCCCCCCAGTCAAAGGGAAACGGCAGCACACGAAATCAAAAAGCTGCTACAAAAAAAGAGTCATCCAGACGGTCCCCCCAGACCAGATAGGATCCAGATTTTACTCTAGGTTTTTTTAGTGCCAAAAAAGACAGGGGACTGGAAACCAATTCTGAATCTCAGTACACTAAACAAATTTGTAAAGATGGAGAAATTCCAGATGGTCACGGTTCAGTCTATCCTTCCTCTTCTGGAAGAAAATGACTGGACGTGCTTTGTAGATCTTCAGGATGCGTATTACCACACAAAAATGGACAAACGCTCAAGAAGATACCTCCACTTCCACATAGGAGCCAGTCACTACCAGTTTCAAGCCCTGCACTTCGGTCTCTCTGCAGCCCCCAGAGTGTCCACAAAATGCATGGCAGTGGTTATCGCTCACTTGTGACTTCAAGGATTCCAGGTATTTACATATCTAGATGACCGGCTCCTCAAGGATTCCAGGTATTTACATATCTAGATGACCGGCTCCTTACTGCCCCCACCAAGTGTCTACTGGAAGAAGCCATGCAGTATACTCTCATAACAGCTCGAAGCCTGGGAATCACTATAAATTGGGAGAAATCCAATGCAACCCCAACTCTTTGGAATTTATAGGGGTACTGTTGAACACACAAAATTACACAGCATCCCTTCCAGAATACAGACTTCAGAGAATAAGACAAGTTCAACCACTGCTCTGTCACCACAAATCTCCAATTCGATCTGTACTTAAGCTACTGGGGTCAATGGCAGCTTCCATTACCATTGTTCCTCTAGCCAGATTTCACATGAGACTTCTTCAATGGCTACTTCTCACTCAGTGGTACCCTCTGCAACATCCTTTGTCTTTTCAAATAAGTGTGACTCAGAGATGCAAGCAGGATTTACTCTGGTGGACATCTTGAAATCCCCTACAATGGTCTTGCCCTTTCAACCCCCATCAACCGATAGCCACGGTGACCACGGACGCCTCTCTGATGGGGGGCGGGCTATGTCATGGAAACTCTGTCCAAGGTACCTGGTCAAAGACAGAGGCCCTTTTGCATGTCAGTGTCCTGGAACTGAGGACGGTGCTTCTGTCATTGCAAGCATTTCACTCCATCCCTCCGTCAGGGACTATTGCGATCCAAGCAGACATGTCAGTGGTCTGGTACATCAACAAACAAGGGGGCATCAGATCTTACCTGTTATGCCGAGAGGCCTTGAGAATATGGCAATGGGCGATAGCTCACAACCGCTTCCTGATTGCAATGCACATTCCCGGGAGCTCCAACATAATAATGTAAAAATTGAGCAGGTGCATTCTACAGCCTCACATGTGGTCTCTCAATCCTCTGATGGCAAAAACCTTTAACCACTGGGGCCAGCCTTGCTGCGACCTGTTTGCCTCCCCAACCAACTACAAGTGCAGCAACTACTTTGCCCTGATCCCCCCCTCTGGGATTCGGTCACCAAGGGACGCTCTAGTCCATGCTTGGCCCCCCGGTCTTCTTTATGCCTATCCTCCTCTTCCCCTCATCTCCCAGTTTCTGAAGAAAGCACAACAGTTGAAGAGCAACGTGATCCTCATTGCTCCATATTGGCCTCCAGTCTGGTTTCCCTTCCTCTGGCCTCACCTGCTAGATCAACCGTGGATCCTCAATCCGTCCCCAACGTTGATCTCCCCTCCGCAGGGTCTGATTCACCCCAGTCTAACAACCCTGAAGCTGACAGCTTGGTTTCTCCACTTCCAGTGATTGCCAGGCATGAAAACCTCTCGTCTCCTGTGTGCAGTATTCTTAATTGCATCTCATAAATCATCCCACCAGACTAATTTATCTTAACAAATGGAAAAGATTCTCAATATGGGCAGCAAATAAACAGTTAGAACCCTTGTCCGCTCCAGTCTCGATGGTATTGGATTACTTTTCACATCATTTCCACTCTGGGGTGTCTGCCTCTACTATCCGTGTAGATTTAGCTGCCATCTCAAATTTCCATATTGGTTTTCAAGATACTTCACTTATGTCACACAGACTCTGTAAGACTTTCTTGAAAGGGGTTATCCACCTAAAACCTCCCTGTAGAGAACCAGTACCACCTTGGGATTTGGCTTTGGTTCTGCTCTAACAGCTCCTTTCTTTGAACCTGCGTCTTCATGTGATGTAAAATATCTCTCTTGGAAAACTTTGTTTTTGACTGAAATCACATCGGCCAGGTGATTGTTAGAACTTCAGGCCTTATGCATCAAACCTCCCTGTCTTCCATAAGGATAGGGTATCACTGAGAAATAATTCTGCCTTTTTACCAAAAGTAGTGTCAGAACGATCTATCAACCAGTCTGTTGACCTTCCAGTGTTTTTCCCTAACCATTCGAACAAGGGAGAGTATTGCCTGCAACTCCTTGTATGTTCATAGGCAAATACATTTTTATCTCAACAGAACAAAATCTACCCGTAAATCAGACCAACTGTTTCTGGCTTTTTCTGGACCTAGGCAGGGTCATCCTGTATCAAACGTTACATTGGCTTCATGGTTGAGAAATTGTTTTTGTTGTAGATAAAGATAATACAATCTCACCTTGCCTCATAGAGTCAAAGCACATTCTACGATATCTATGGCAACTTCAGCAGCTTTCCATGCTAAGGCTTCCCTCAATGATATTTGCTCAGCTGCAACTTAGGCCCAACCTCATACCTTTATTCTTCATTCCAAATTGGACTTGGCCTCCAGAGGTAGAGCTTCCTTTGGCTCCATGGTGCTCAAACATGTCCTTCCATGAGAGCCACCCAGGAATACAGGTAGCTGGGGACTCTGTCCCATCAGTAAGGAATGAACGAAGATCAACAACATTAGATAAAGAAGTTATGTCTTACCATAACATTCCATCTATGTTGTTGAGCTATGTTTATTCATTACTTTTCACCCTCCGTCCCCCATCCGGAGGTTCTTGGTTGATCTCATGTACTGCTCTCTTGTAGGTATGTTTTGACCAAAGGTAGCCACTACTTTTATCTGTCAACTTGCAAACTCGATCTGAGGTAACAGGGAGCAGAGCATTCTGGGTAGGACCTTGGCTCAAAGAGTTTTTGGCTGACGCGAGCTTGATATTGGCCAGCTCTGTTCCGATAACCCATCAGTAATGAATGAGCGAAGATCAACAACATAGTTGGAACGTTATGGTAAGACATAATTTCTTTTTTTTGTTCTGGGCTCCCATCCCTGTACATGGGGCCAACTTTCTGAATCATGGAGAAGGCCTTGTCCATTGGGGACTCTGTCTTTGCCATCCCTGTTGGGACAGACCTCTACATCCCCTCGACTGGAACCCCCGTCAATTTCTCCCCCAGGACAGAGAGCACAAAAACCTCAAGTAATATCCTCCTTAGTGGTTTCCTCTTTGAACACTTCCCTGAAACATCTCCCCAAAGAAGTATCTGCAAAGAAAAGGTGCAAGAGGAAGGAGGAGTCCTACACTGAAGATACCGACTTTGATGAAGGTAAAGGTTCCCCCAGGTCTCCCCCGATTGATGATTCCTTTGGGGACATTCTAGAAATACTGAAACAGAGGGGTGGCTGGTCTTCTATCCAACCTTCCTTGGAGGAGACTGTATACTTGGAGGCTTTTCATGCCCAACCCTCTACCCCCTGGATTTCTCCACCAGCTCATGAGCTTATTAAACTAATCACTCAGCGGGCATGGAAGATGCTTGACTCCATCAAACCAATCCCTAAGAGACCTGACAGGATCCTTTCCATCCCAAAACACGAGCAGCATTGGTCCAAAGGGATACTTGTGGACACCATGGTGATAGCGGCAGTCACCAAGAAGGAACTTGCTGAGGAAAAGTATTCATCCTCCTAACAAGGAGTCTAGGACGATGGCTAGGTTTGGGAAGTGCATTTACACTTCAACTTTTGCTGTCAGGTCCTTTAACTACATGGCGCATTTTACTAGGTTGCAGAGGGATTTAATCAAGGAGCTTTCATATACCCTCTCAGGAGCAGTGGCTAAAGGGGTACGGGAAGAAGTGGGCTCGCAACTTGCCCCCTTGAAGCAGTTTCTAATTTCGTCCATGAGGTTCATTGCCCATGCAGCCAAAGGGACAAGTGGTCGGTTCAGCCATGAGAAGGCACTCCTGGATACACTTATGTGACTTTGTGGAGCCATTTAACGCATCATTCATTAGTGCTTCATTTGATGGATCCTCCCTTTTTGGACCTAAAGTAAAAGACACTCTAGCTAGATGTAAAAAAGATGGGAAGACTTTCTGCCGTAGGTGTATGTTTCTCAACTCCTCAAGGTCCTTACTCCAGGAACCAGAGAAGTGGGAGATTATGGTTCAAAAATCCCAAGGGCCTTTCCATGATTCAAGTGGCAAGGACTTTCCCTGGGGCAGAGGGGGAAGTAATGGAACATGCCACCCTAGAGGCAGAAGTGGCCCGCAGAACCATGGGTCCAGAGATTCCTACTCTGGTACTTCCTACCAGCACTCCTGAATGGAGCTCCAGTTGCCTTCCTCTGGAGGTAGTTGGGGGATGACTGTCCCTATACCTACTTGCCTGGCAACAGATAACTTGGGACAAATGGGTGCAGGGAATCCTTTCCAGAGGTTACAAAATTCCACTTTCCAGAACACCAAAAATCAAAAAAAGGCTTCTGGATGTTTCACCCAGTCACATGGAAGCAGCATTAGCGGAAATTCAAAAACTGCTTGACAAGAGTCATTCAAAAAGTCCCACAAGACCAAACAGGATCCAGGTTCTACTCAATGTTCTTTTTAGTACCCAATAAAAACAAGGGACTGGAGACCTTTTTGGATCTCAGCCAGTTCAAGGCAGTACAGCAAACCAAATTTCAGATGGTCTCATTACAGTCTATTCTTCATTTTAAGGGAAAAGACGATTGGATGTGTTCTAAAGACCTCCAGGATGCGTATTACCCATAAAGATGGACAAATGCTCAAGGAGGTTCCTGCGCTTCTGGCTGGGAGCCAGTCATTTCCAACTCAGGGTGCTGCCCTTTGGTCTCACCTCTGCCCCCATGGTGTTCACCAAATACATGGCAGTGGTAGCAGCTCACCTCAGACTACAGGGTTTTTGTGTATTTCCATACCTCAATGATTGGCTCCTCATTGCTACCACCAGGCATCCGATAGAATGGGCAAGAGACTACCCTCTACATCTTTGTGCATCTCTGGGCATTACTATAAATCACAAAAAGTCGAATCTACATCAGTCGCAACATCTAGAATTCAAAGGCTGCAAAGGATCAGATCCCAGGTCAGCCAAATCGTCAGGTCCAAAACCGCTTCAGCCAGACTAATCCTTGTAGCATTAGGCTCGAAGGCACCCTTGATCACTCTGGTCCCGTTAGCGAGATATCACATGTGAATTTTACAGTGACTACTAGCATCTCAGTTGTCCTTGATAGATCAGCCAATGTCTCATCCCATTTAGATTACCAGTTGCTGTAAGCAGGATCTGGTATGGTGGCTACACTCCAACATTCTCACAGGTCATCCAAGACCATTCATCCTTCCCCATCCCCAAGCCATAGTGACCACAGATGCCTCCCAGATAGGGTTGGGGAGGGCATTATCTGGGAAGAACAGTCCAAGGCACATGGTCCCAGTGGGAGGGCCAACTTGCACATCAGTATTCTAGATGAGGGCAGTGCTATTAGTGCTGCAAGCATTTCAAGATGCCCTCCCTTTAGTGACAGTAGCAGTCAGCCGGACAACATGTTGGTAGTCTGGTATTTCAGCAAACAAGGAGGAACCAAATCTTACTCTGTGTCGAGAAGCTCTCAGAGTTTGACAATAGGTGATTTCTTCCAACCACTTTCTAGTGGCAATGCACATTCTGGGGAGCTCCAACATGATTGTGGACAAGTTGAGCAGATCCATTCTTGTGCCTCATGTGTGGTCTCTCAATCCTATGGTGACAAAGTATCTTCTGTCACTGAGGCCAACCTTGCTGTGATCTGTTTGTGTCCCCCCTGAACAACAAGTGCAGCAGTTATTTTGTCCTGGTCCCCCCTCCGGGGGAGTCACTGAGAGGCACTCTTCTCCACGATTGCCCCCTCTGTCTCCTTTATGCCTTTCCCCCAATTCCCCCGATATCCCAATTTCTAAATAAAGCCAAGACGTCGAAAAACACAGTAATACACACTGCCCCATTCTGGCCTCAGCGGGTTTGGTTTCTCTTCATTTGGCCTCATCTTCTAAAGAAACCTTGGATTCTGGACCCAGCTCCTGATCTATTATCTCGCCCAAAAGGAATGGTTCATCCAAATCTCCAACATCTCAAGCTCACTCCATGACTTCTACAATTCCCATGATTGCCAGGCATTCCCTCCTTTCCTCCCCTGTCCGCCAAATCATTGTGGCCCATCACAAACCTTTTACTAGGAAACTGTTTCTGGGTAAGTGGAAAAGTTTACTAGATGGGCTCTTGCCAATGTATGTTCTAGATCCGTGTACAGTCCCTATAGATAAGGTATTGGATTTTTAGCTGCCCTTTATCAAACTGGCTCTTCTGCTCCTACCATTAGAGTCCATCTGACTGCCATATCAAATTTCCATTCTGGTTTCAGTGGTTCATTGCTTATGTCTCATAAGCTTTGTAAGACTTTTTTGAAGGGCATACTTATGTCGAGGCCTACTTTTAAGGAGCCCATAGTTCCCTGGGATTTACTGACCATTCTACAGGCTCTATCACTCCCCCCCCCCCCCTTTTGAGCCATCAGTCTTATTTTTTAGTAGCGATCACCTCTTCGAGAAGAGTTTCTGAAGTTTAGGCCTTATCCTGTAAACCTCTCTACATGATTTTTCACAAAGACAGAGTTTCCCTCAGAACTAACCCATCCTTTTTGCCAAAAGTAGTTTCAGAAGTCAATATCAACCAAACATTGCAACTGCCAGTCTTCTTTCCTAATTTCTCCAATAAGGGGAATATTGTTTACATGTATTAGCTGTACATAAGACAACTATGTTTTTATCTTCATAGAACCAAGGATTTAAGAAAATCTGACCAGCTATTTGTTGCCTTTTCTTCGATTTCCTTGGGTAATCCAGGTGCCAAGGTTACCTTAGCAAAATGCTCAGACATTGCATTACCTTTATATACAACTCAAAAGGGATTCATCTTCCACATCCAGTGAAAACACAGCCAACTAGAGCTGTAGCAACTTCAGCAATTTTTCATGAAGAGTGTCTTTGGATGATATTTGTGCAGCAGCCACCTCTTCATACCTTATCACTCATTACAAATTGGATCAGGTCTCTAGGGATGTGCATCTTTTGGTTCGATGGTGTTCAGAAATATTCTTCTGTGAGACCTCCCAGGATTCAGGTAGCTAGGAACCTCTGTCCCACTGTCAAGGATGACGTGGAGGTTGACCACATCATATTAAGAAGTTATGCTGTATTGTCAGTCTTCACTAATCTTTGGCATTACCCCCCTCCTTCCCTCGGCCTGAGATACTTAGTGGGCCAATTTATTCTCAAGGCTGGCCTCATAATATATATATATATATATATATATATATATATATATATATATATATATATAATGCGTGTATTAAGTATATACATATATTTTCTGTCTGACACTATGTTATGCAAACTCATTCTAAGGTAATTTAGAGAGGAGCATTATGGGTAGAGCCTAGCTTGAGAGTTTGGCAGGTGCGAGCTGAAGTAAACGGCTGAGTCTGTTCCGAGGCTTGGGATAGAGTTCCCACGGTCAAGAATTAGTGAAGATCGACAACACAGATGGAACGTTATGATAAGACATAACGTATTTTTTTCTCTTGTTAGTAACAATACCTAAAAGAATAATTTCTAGCAGTTTAGTAATTAACTTTGTCCTACCCTCTCTAGACTGCACCATGGCTTTACCCAAGACAGAAATACCTGCCTCATGAATAGTGTTGTGCCCAAAGTATAGAAAAGAGCCAATATTCCACTGTTTTTGACCAACTCATCCATTTCCCACAAACGTAAAAAAATTATTTCCCCACCAATATGACCACAATCTAGTCAATAACAGCTGGCATCCTATGGAACATGGAAGAGGGATGCCTAACGGCAGCTATTTTCTCAGACCTGTCAAAGGTCTTCACCCCACCTCAGTAAAGGAGTCCCACAAGGGCCTATCTTGTCCCCAGTTCTGTTTTCACTGTGCATTAATAAACTGTTTGATATCCCTAACTTGCCTATGATAGCCTAGTATGAACCTATGAACCTATCTGCCCTAGGGCATTTATAAGCCTAGCCAGAGTGTGTTTGGCTTTCGCCACCCATTTTAAATTAATTTTGCTATGCCCTTTTTTGAGGTTAGTATACTGTGCCTCTGTTTAACAGTGACACAGAAGTGATACCCGCGGTAAACCTATGTTCTCCCATCCACTCATCAAGATTCCTCTTGAAGAGAGTCAATGAGGGACTCTGCCTAACCTGGACTGGGATTTTATTCCAGAGTGAAGGGAGCCTCTGGGTTATGAATCTGTCCCTCCAGCACGTCCTATTTATTTCAGTGCTGAGGTTCAAGTCTCGAGCGCGTAGCTCGTTGGGATTTGGATTTTCTGAGATGCAGCATGTCCATTAATTCCGGGTTGGACATGGCTTTATACGTCAGGCACAGATCGCCTTTGAGCAGGCGGTATGCCACTGAGTAGAGCTGGAGTTTCTTTAACCGGGCAGCATATGGCATCTGTTTGAGCCCTTTGATCCTCTTGGTGAGGTACTTTTGGGGTCTTTCCAGTTGCTGCAGGTGTCTGGTAAGGTACATCCCAAAAGGGGCATTGTACTCAATTATGGGCCAGATGAGGGATGAGTAAAGAGGCACGATGACCTCCCCTGATCTAGATGTGAATCCCTTCATGATTAGGTGGGCTATATAAAATGTTTTTCTAACCACTTTGGCCACATGGTTGTGAAATGAGAGATTGCTATCAACTTGGGTCCCCAGGTCCCTAATTACTTCTTCTGTACTTAATGGATTACCACCTATGTGGTAATTTGTGGGCACTTTGTTTTTGCCAAAGGGGATGACTGTACACTTTTTGGCGTTTAGCTTGAGGCCATGGCTCTGGCACCAGTTGTCTGTTTCTATGAGGCCCTTTTGGAGGATACTTGTGTCTGCTGGAGAGTCGATTATGGCGCCCAGTTTGCAGTCCTCTGCGAACTTGGTCAGCCACAGTCCTTCTGTGTTGGCCTGTACCACCGAGAAATATATACCGAACAAGAGAGGTCCCAGGACTGAGCCTTGTGGGACGCCACTTGTAACTGGTTTTTGGAGTCTGACATGACTCCAGCAATTCTAACCATGTGGGTTCTGTCCTTGAGCCAGTTTGCAACCCATCTAGTGACATAGGGGTTTATATTTAAGCTGGTGAGCTTATCTATAATGCCCGAGTGGGGTATTGTATCAAAGGCTTTTGCGAGGTCCAGGTAGGCTGTGTGGACCACCTTCCCCTCGTCAATGGCCTTGGTGACTGTTTCAAAGAAATTGACCAGGTTTAAGAGGCAGGATCTGCCCTTAACAAAGCCGAACTGGGTAGGATCCAGTGTCTGTAGGTCCCCAATATCTTTATTTATGAGGTCCATGATGATCTTTTCCATAGCTTTACAGACTAAGCTAGTCAGGCTTATGGAGCGATAGTTTCCAGGGTCCGTTGAGGCACCACCTTTGTGGAGAGGGACCACTGTTGCTGTACGCCACTCTTTGGGTACTTATCCTGTAGTAAGGCTGAGATATTAAACAGTAGTTTTATGTTTGGGTTTAGCTCTTCATGGAGTTCATGTAGGACTCAGCCTGGGACACCGTCTGGTCCCATTGATGCTGTGTTTTTTGCTTTGGAGAGGGCGGCTCTTACCTGAGCATCTGAGATGTCAGGGGGGCAGCACTCTGCTGGGATAGATATTTGCCCTTTTGGTTGGGGGGGGGAGTTTGCGCTGAACCTGTCAGCTAGGATGTTGGCAATGCCTGTGGGTTCGATGTATTTTTTGTCATTTTGGACTAATTATGAGCATATCTGGGAATTCCCACCCAGGTTCCTAACATAACTAAAGAAAGCCTTGTGATTATCCTTAGTGTCCTGCGCAATTTTTCTCTCGAAGCAGGCCTTAGACGATTTTATGAGTGCCCATAGTTTTTTGCTAATACTGATCAGAGATGCCTTCCCTTTTTGGGACTTTGCTCTATCATGTAGTAGCTTCCTCCTTCTATTGTATAGTTTGTTTATGGCTGGGGTCCACCAGACAGGACGTCTGCCTTTGGAGGATTGGGTCTCGGTTTTATTTGGGATTGCATGATCCATGCATTCCTGAAGGTGTTCATAGAATGCGTTTGTAAAGGATTCTGTGGTCTGGGCCGTATTTTCCACAGGCTCGGGGGCTTTGAAGGATTCCACCTCGGTTTTGAGGAGTGTGAAATTTGCTTTAGAGAAGATGTCCTTCAAGAATGCAACTGCAGTCATAACATGTGGGTTGTCCTGCCTCAGGCAGCCCTCGGTCGGCCGGATTCCAAAGTCTGGGTCCGACGTCTGCTGATGTCGCATTTCTCTCCGACGTCAGAGCGGCTGGAGTACATAAGCATCAGCCGACGCCATTTTCTTCAGTCTTTCTTGCCGCGGTGCCCGAAGCAGAAGCAGTTCGCAAGTGCCGGTCGGTCAGCTCCTGTATTCTACGATACCGAAGTCATCGAAAAAGCTAAGTACCCCTTTGGGGACCTTTTCTTGCCTCAGCCGATGTCAGAAATTACTGAAAAAGTTAACAATTGTCTTTTTTGTGGTAAACAAATACCTCATAAGGATTTCCACTCTTACTGCCTCCCTTGCCTGTGCCCAGACCACGACGTCTCGGCCTTTGTAGCCTGTGCTCGCTTCAACAAGCGCACTCTCAGGCGCCGGGCGGAGTTCGCTGAAGATTTTTTCGGCGATAAATTTGCCTACACCATGCCGTCGGATCTTCCGACATCGCAAACACCCAAAAACCGAAAAGACTGGGACCGACATCCTCGGCCCGCGTCTACCACCGACTCCACGCCAAAACCTACCGCGAGTGCTCCGGTTCCCTCTGAGACGGTCTCTCCACCGTTCCGAACCAAAGACACCGCATTACCGACTACTCCGATTCCAGACATTACTCCGACGCCAGTTATAGACTTTCCTCCGGATACCGAAACCGAGGAAATGCCCGAGACCATTGCTGTAGACAAGGTCACTCCTGCGATGGAGCTGCCAGGCCTCCTATGGCCATGTCTATTAAGGCCTACACTAGGGCTAAGGCAGCCAGCAAAACAAAGCATATTACTTCTAAATCCTTACCTCAGCCTACTCCGGAGACACAAATTATGTCCATGGCGGCTGATTTAATTTCCATGATTAGGGGTTCACAGGCCCATCCTGAGAGAGCATCCAAGCCTCCTCCTGATAAAAGGCCCCGGGTTGAACCCTCTGACCCTACTCCTTCAGATGAAGACTCTGAGGGCTCTGTCCACTCTGATAGCCAGGAAGAGCTCTTCCAGACTTATGAGGACTCGGATGCAGAAGATTCCATCCCTTCGGCCTCCCCTCCTGAGGATATTTCTTTTGGGGAAGTTCTGCACACCATGAGGGAACATTTCAAGTGGCAGGGTCAGGAATATTCTGATTCTAGGAAACGCCTTAGGACTTTCCTTAAGAAGCCTCAGCACAGGCCCTTAGCTATTCCTCCTGTACTTGATGTTCTGGATGATTTGTATTCTGACTCTAGTGCTACCCCTGATTCTCTTCCTCCTGCTCCAGCCAAGCCAGACAGGTATTCAGACAGGTATTACAGGGTCCCAGAAACTCATTCCCATTTATTCAGGGCCCATTCTGCTGATTTGGAAACTATTTCACAGGGGCCTAAAGGAGTTTCAGCCTCCACCTCAAAAAATCCTTTGCCCTCCAACAGGGAAGCAAGGTCATTAGAGAGATGGGGCAAAAAGGTTTACACATCCACTACCTTATCTATGAGAGCTTTAAATTGCCTTTTTCATATGTTACAATATCAGGATTATCTCTTAGAAGATTTACAAAAAACATTAGCTTCTCCTGATCCTTTAGACAGGAAGACTTTGCAGGAAGCTGTACATAACACTCAGCAAGTAAGCAATCACTTCCTGCAGTGTGGATATGATGCACTGGAAGCTTCATGTAGGGCAGCTATGACAGGGGCAGTGATTCGTAGACATGCTTGGTTAAAAGATCAACCTCTACCAGATCATGTAAAAGCAAAACTTCTGGATGCACCTTTGGAAAAGAACAAGCTTTTTGGTGCAAATGCTAAGAATGTGTTAAAGACCATCGAAGAAAAAGCAAAATCAGTTCAGACTGTGAAAGATTTCCTCCAGGTTCAACCCCCCCAGATTCAGTAGGAATTGGCCTTCAAAAAACTGGTCCTTTCCTAATCCAGAAAAGTTTCAAAGGGGTAAGAACAGATGTGGGCGAGGAAGAGGCCAATACAGAGGCCCTTACAGGGGACGACAATGGCAGCCAGGAAACCAAAGAAGTGACGCAGGGGTTTCACCTGCCCAACAACCACAAACTCAATGACTTTCCTCTACTACCGCCTACCAGGGAACAACTAGAAGCTCCCTTGGGCAGGAAATTATCTCTGTTTGCAGAAAACTGGCACAGACTGACAAAGGACAAATGGATTTTGGACATTATAGACCGAGGGTACAGGTTTCATTTTCATACCTTACCAAGAAAACAAGGCATGCCAAACCTACCACAAAATCAAAGGGCAGAGATAATCAAACAAATCACTCTGCTGACTCGAATGAAAGCAATAGAAAGAGTTCCACAACAAGAACAAGAACAGGGGTTTTACTCAAGACTGTTCCTTGTTCCAAGAAAAGAATCTCAATGGAGACCAATACTGGACTTGTCCGCATTAAACACCTTTCTCATAGTACCAAAGTTCAAAATGCTGACTCTACAGCAACTCCTTCCCATGCTGGGCAAGGAGTCATGGCTGATTACTCTGGACCTCAAGGAGGCATACCTGCATGTCCCTATCAGACACAGCTGCAGAAGATACCTCAGATTTCTTGCAGGGCCAGAGCATTATCAATTCTCAGCATTGCCATTTGGCTTATCTACTGCGCCCAGAGTATTTACAAAATGCCTGGCTTCAGTAATTGCTCATTGTAGGCTCCAGGGTATACAAATTTACACGTACCTGGACGACTGCCTCATACAAGCGGACGACAAATTGATGTTGACAAGAAACCTGGATTATGTCATACGATTACTTCAAGCTCTGGGATACACAGTCAACTTCCAAAAGTCAAGACTGCAGCCATCCCAGCAAATAATCTTCTTAGGAGCCAAACTAGACACAGCCTCTCAGATGGCTTACCTGACAGAAGACAAGCAAGAGAAGTTAACTCATTACTTCAAAGGTTTAGCAAAACTCACCCAGATGACTGCAAGGAGATTCCTACAGGCCCTGGGTTACATGGCATCCTGCATTCTACTGGTTCCATTAGCAAAACTACACATGAAAAAGCTTCAATGGTACCTAAAAAGCATTTGGTCTCAACACAGCAACAACTTGGAGACAATCATACCGCTCATTCCATGCCTTCAAAAGGAATTCCTATGGTGGGCCTCGGTGAGCCAGGAAAACACAGGTATGTCATTCAAAAAACCACAGATAACACAGACCATGACTACAGACGCCTCAGACCTTGGATGGGGGGGCGCACATGGAAGGCAGGTGTATACAAGGACAATGGTCTCCAAAGGAAACACATCTGCATATAAACCAAAAGGAAATGCTGGCAGTAATGCATGCCATTGAGGCTTTTCAACACCAACTCCAGCAAGGCCATTTAATGATACGGACAGACAACACCACTGTGATGTGGTACATAAACAAGCAGGGGGGCACCCACTCTTACCCCTTTGCAGACTGACAATGCAGCTTTGGGAGAAATCACTGAGCCTAAACATCCAGTTACAATCCCAGTTTGTTCCAGGAAAAGACAATGTGTTGGCGGACAGCCTAAGCAGGAATTTCACAGATCCACACAAGTGGAGGTTACATCCGAAGGCCTTCAGACAACTCACTTCGACATGGGCAAGCCAGAAGTGGACCTATTTGCCTCTCACCTCAACCATCTTCTACCAAAATTTTGCACAAGGACATACCTTCCAAAAGCTTGGAAGATAGATGCCCTCTCATTCAACTGGAACTCCTTAGCAATCTATGCATTCCCACCTCTGCCACTGATGACCTCAGTATTACTAAAGATCAAAGCAGAGAAGCCCAAGGGAATCATAATAGCTCCGGATTGGCCAAGACAACACTGGTACCCACTACTACGGAGCATATGTCACACCAGGAGGTGGGCCCTCCCTCAGTGGCCTCTACTTTTGACTCAACACAATTTCAAAACACTGCATCCAAACCTTCAGACACTGCAGCTAACAGCTTGGGAGATCCCATAAATAACTTAATCTTATCTCTCTCTAAGGAAGTTCAGTGGATACTAACAGAGGCTCGAAGACCATCCACCAGAAAGGTTTACTTAGCAAAGTGGAAAAGATACAGCAATTGGAATACCAGCAAGGGACATGATGCTTCATTGCTGAACATCCCACTTATCTTGGAATATTTGGCAGATATGTTAAAGAACGGCCTCTCATATTCTTCCATAAAGATACATGCATCTGCTATTTCAGCTGGATACAACACTGATCCTCCTGTTTTCTCTCACCCCTTACTAAGACAATTCCTTAGGGGAATCAAGAACATTAAGCCACCAAGAAAGGCCCCAGTGCCAGCCTGGGACCTCAATTTTGTCTTAGAAAAACTGACTCTACCTCCTTTTGAGCCAGCAGCTTCAGTTGACTTGCAATTTCTATCATGGAAGACAGCTTTCCTGTTGGCAATTACCTCAGCAAGAAGGGTTTCTGAGCTATAGGCCCTAATGGCAATACCACCCTTTATTATTTTCCACAGAGACAGGGTTTCATTAAGGACCAACCCTACTTTTATGCCAAAGGTGGTATCTAGGGTTTCTCTAAATCAAGCCATTCATCTGCCTGCTTTCTTCCCCAATCCTGAGAATAAGGGAAAGACTTTGCATACCTTGGACATTCACAGACAACCGATACTACCTGGACAGAACCAAGGCCAGTAGGAAGTCTGAACAACTTTTGTAGCTTACGCCCTGCAGTCCAGGGAAAAGCAATTTCAAAACAGACTATTTCTAAATGGATTGGACATTGCATCAGATTCTGTTATTCCTTTCATGGAAAGACTGTTCCAGCCAATGTCAGACCACATTCCACCAGAGCTACAGCCACCTCTACAGCATTTTTAAGAGGGGTGCCTACCGAGGACATTCTAGAAGCTGCTACATGGAGCTCCGTGCATACATTCTCCAAACACTACAATCTCCCTCTATACTCCAGATCCAGAGCAGGCTTTGCTTCGGCATTCCTGCAGGGTTTGATTGCCACACCATCTCTTTCCTAGTGCATACCTCCTCCCCCAGCTAAGCTATGGTATTCTACCCACATGTTATGACTGCAGTTGCATTCTTGAAGGACATAGTACAGTTTGTACCTACCATAAATGTAGATGTCCGATAGACATGCAACTGCAGTCAATTCCCTCCCTCCATACCCCTCTATGCCTAGGGTCCACTCCTATCCCTGTTACTCTTAGCTGGGGATATCTGTTACGGTGTATTTGTTTTATTGCTCATTTATTTGTTTGGAATCCTGTTTTTGTCTTCCAATTTGATTACAGCCTTCCTTGGAGGGCACCTGGCATCTGGGGCAAGAAACACTGAAGAAAATGGTGTCGGCTGATGCTTATGTACTCCAGCCGCTCTGACGTCGGAGAGAAATGCGACATCAGCCGACGTCGGACCCAGACTTTGGAATCCGGCCGACCGAGGGCTGCCTGAGGCAGGACAACCCACATGTTATGACTGCAGTTGCATGTCTATCGGACATCTACATTTATGGTAGGTACAAAACTGTACTTTTTTCACTGTGGTTTTCTGGGCAGGGGTTGGGGTCAGGATGTGAATATCCAGTGAGATTAGTTTATGGTCTGATCTTACCAGTGAGGGATACACTTCTGGTCTGGAGCATAGAGTCCCCATGTTGGTGATGATCAGGTCCAGTATGTTTTCTCCTCTTGTGGGAGTGGTAACAAATTGTTCCATAGCATTTGAGTTTATAAATTCTAGGAACCTTTGGGCTAGGGTGTTGGAGCTAGAGTAATGCTCCCAGTCTATGTTTGGGTAGTTGAAGTCGCCCAATATAATGGTGTTTGGAGAGACCTTCATATTTTCCAGTGTTCTCAGGAAGGCCGAGTGGGGGTTCCTGGGTTTGGGAGGGTGGTCTGTAGCAGGCTATAAACTGGAAGGCAGTTTTAGCCACTGTTAGTTGCACATGGATAGTCTCTGATGCTTCGTGCTGTGCCACCAACCTGGAGGTGTGGGTATCCTTGACGAATATTGATACTCCCCCCTCCTTTTGTGGTTCGGTTCAAGTTTTTGGGGCTGAAAAGCATGGTATGAGGTATAACCTGGTAGTGCTGGGGTGCTCTCGGGAGCCTTGAACCAGGTTTCTGTTACTGCACAGATATCGATGTTCTCCATGCTAAGGAGAGTTTTGAGTGCGTGCATCTTGAGGTTTAGACTTCTGGCGTTGAGTAGCATTACTCTTAGTTTCTTATCCCTTGTGATACCTATGGAGGTGGGTTTGTCTTTTGAGCCTTGCCTAAAAAAGGCACTATGGGGGAAGCAAGAGCCTTTGTCAATATCTGAAAGCCCAGGGGTGACAGGTGCAAGCTGTCCCTAGCGAAGCACCGTGGCTTGTCGAGCATGTCATCCCAGGCTGACAGGCATTGGACCCCCTTTGAATGACACCAATACTTAAGCCAGTTGTTGAAATTGATCATCTTGTCTTCATATTGTGGCATCATTCTTGGTAAGGGTAAGATGCTACTCAAGGTCAGGGTCATACCGGCCTGGGCTACATGCTCAGAGCTCCTCTGTCTCTTTTCATGTAGTCTAGGGAGGTACGTCTCGGGTCATTCACACCAGCATGGACAATGACCGAGTTATATTTGTACTTGCCTTGGAGTGACCTGAGTGCTTGTGTTATGTGGCAGATCCTAGCGCCCGACAGGCAGCTCACCGTGACCTTCTCCTTGTTCAACCTGGTGAGCGGGACGTCAGTGTGCCTGACAATAGAGTCACCTATTACAAGTGTATCAGGTGTGTTGTTTAGCCTTAAGGGCTGTGACTGTTCAGCACACTGGCTTTGTGAGCTATGTGTTGCATGTGTTTTGTTTTTTATCCTTTTATTAACAGATGACATGGTCATTTACAGATCAGGCTGCCATCCTCCTTTGTCAAAGACCTCATACAAGTCACCTCACAAATATTTCACAATGGCTCATAGAACACAAACTACCACTAACCCTTGAAAAACAAAAGCTCAAAAATCACCCCCCCCCCCGCCAAGTTGGTGCATCGCACTCAGTAATAAAGGAACAATAAAGACCATAACCTACTTTCAGATACTTTGGAGGTCTTTTTTGACCCCTCATTTAACTTCCAGTAGTACATATAGGTAGCCAGATCATAAGCCAAGAAACACCTCTTCTGGTCAAGAAAAATGTCTCATTTCTTCAAGGTAAATCTGTAGTTAATGGTCTGTGCTCTTTCCACGGTTTAAATACACCCTACCCTCTCATTGCCATCACCCCAGAAAAGAATCTTGATCCTGTAAAAACAATCTCAAACAACATATGCAGATTTGTAATATAGCCGTAATTAAAACGCCCAGTGCTGTACACTAACCAAAGCCAACTGTATTCCCATACCTCAAAGAATTGCTCCGCCCCCCATCAGATTAATGACTTTCACACTTATCAAATGCACCCATTTCCCATCTTTGGCAGTTGACTCACTTAGACTCATCAAACTAAAATAAACCAAACTTTCTTCCTCTATCACGGCCCTACATATCTGGGAATCTATCCCCCAATGAAATTTCCAACAATCCCTCCTCCACCTTCCAAAAAGAACTAAAAGTATACCTCTTCAAACAAGTTTCATGCAAATTCTTCAATAAGGGGAATGTTACATAGTACAAATGCACTCAGAGCAGACAGTCCTTCTAATGCATTTACTATCAAGTGTAACTTTGTTCATTTCAGTATACCCATTTGTAATTATTAATATAATTCATAGAATCATTTTAACACCTTTTTTAAATTATCACTTAAAACATAGGTGCACAAATTATCCCTAAGACATAGGTGCACATACATTAATAGAAAAGAAAACCAAACCATATTAACATTTTCCATTTACATGCATTATAAATTATATATATGTTTTTGTTCTTAATGGCGACTATCAGTCCAGATTACATAAATTGCTCAATTCCTGCCTTCTCTTAAACTTCACTCTTCCTCCTGAGTACTTTTCTGAATGTATTGTTCCCACAAATTTCATTTTGTTCCATGTAATTTGCTCCTACCCTTTTCTAAAGATCCATGTTCCAGTCCTTTTATCTCTCTTATAATATTCCCTACTTAAATACAACTAATTTATATGTTGATTTCCATTTTCAAGTGATTGCTTTTTTGGCACCCAGTAGAATTAAATTTAAGGCATTACCATGGCTAGGTAATTCAGATCCTGTGTCCCAGCTCAAATAATTATTTCTTAAGTTGCAACAGCCGTTTGCTACCCCAATATTTCTGAAAGGGTACTCTGCAGGAAATATTTAAAATCTGCCAAATCCTTACAGTCAACGAAAAACATGTTCTCAGTTAACTAGGACTCCACATGCCTTGCTAACTGACAATGCAGAAATACTCATCACTAAGGTACAAATCAATAACCTAAATCTATAAACATTGCGTGTATCTATATTCCTCCAGGTAACAACACAAGTACCTTGGAGGGCATCCTCCAATGGCTGTCCATTAACTGCCCCCAAGAAACTGTTATTCTCGGGAACTTCAATATCGACTGGAACACCTGTTCTTCAGACCTCCCCACCACCCATGTAAATTTGCATGGCTTCTCCCAGATCATATCTTCCCCTACCAGAATCAATAAGCCTAACAACAAAAAAAGTATCCTAGACTTTTAATAAAAATATTAATAAACAACCAACCCCATATATATATAAAGCAGGCACCCTACCTGAGGACATCCGTGATCACTTCCTGACCTATATAATCAGGAAAAGAAGTGACATCCCTCAACAATCTACCTTCAAAACCATTAGGAGTAATGAGAACTTTATTCAGACTAAATTCCAAAATGAACTTAACTCATGTGACTGGACTGACCTAAAACGTCTTCACTAGATGAAGCAGTCTCGTACTTTAACTCTAATGTTTTTGCTATCTTGGATAATCATGCTCCCAAACGTACTACCAGAACCAATAATAAAGTAGCGCCATAGCTGTCAAATGATACGAGATAAAAAAATCATTTGCAGAAATAAAACATGGGCCTCCTGGAGAACCACTAAATCCCCAAAAGACCACCTCATATATAAACAACTAAGAAATAATACAAAGAATTCCACTATGCTAGACAAAAAAAAAAAAAACTACTGTAATCTGCAACAAAAGCACCAAAATAAACCAAAAAAATTTTGGTCGGGCATAAATAAACTTCTCCACCCAGGGCAATCTACCCCTACCCCCTTGACTACCCTCCAAAAACCTCCAAATATTGTTGCTAACACCTTTAACACTTTCTTTACAGAAACCGTGCAATCCCTTGCCAACAAATTAGCATCGCAGTACCCCAAGTTCTACCAATCCCGCACCCAATAATCAAACCCCCTTCAAGTTTGACCCAGTTCCAACATCTTTTTTTATTAGGTCCTTACTTAAACTGAAACCCACCACCCTTTCTGCAGATCTACTACCCACAGAGTATCCCCAAAAAGCCACTAATGAAATAGCATACCCCATTTCAATATTAATCAGTAGAACTATTCTTGAAGCTTATATCCCCTCCCACAAAATCTCCCACATTATTCTTCTCCATAAAGGCGGAAATTCCACTGAACTTTCAAATTACAGGCCTATAGCCATCTTGTCACCCTTGGCTAAAATAATTGAAAAAATGTATCCATAAACATTTCCTAGCCTATCTTAATCTGAACAATCTCTGAGCCCCCTCCCAGCATGAATTTAGACCTTGCCATAGTACAACCTCAGCCCTTTTTTCCTTCTCTCACACACAATAAATCAAAACCGAATAAATCAAAACCGTAATAACAACAAGCTCTCTTCAGCTCTCTTCCTAGACCTTTCCAAGACATTAAACATGTTAAACTACCAGCTACTCTTAGAGACACTAAAAACACTCTCCATAGATAACCTAGCAATTAGCTGGTTTCATTCTTATCGAAGTGGCAGACAACAAGCTGTACTATGGAAAGATAGCCTATCTTTCCTTTTACCATTTACCCTTGGAGTCCCCCAGGGAACTATAGTAGGTCTCCTCCTATTTTCCATCTTCATTAATGATCTGCACAAAGTAATCCCAGATGCAACGTGTATTCAGTATGCAGATGACTCTATCCTAATCTGCACTGCCACCTCCCCCACAGACTTATAATCTTTATCCAAAAACACCTTCAACAAAGTAGAGAACTGGCTTCACTGGTCACCGTCTACTATTAAACCCAAATAAAACCATGCTGTTACTCTTCACCCTCACTCACAAGGTCCCTTTACCATCTCTCACCATAACATCTAACAATGGTACCATAATTTCCCCAGAACCTTATACTAAACTACTAGGAGTAAGCATCGACAACAACCTTATGTTTAATGCTCATGTCGACAAAACTATTAAAACAGTTAATAAGAAACTAGGTTATTTTTATGCAAGATTAAACAATTCCTAACCCCATCTGCTAGGACTGTGATTGCCCGTACACATTTGCTATCAACCTTTCTTTGACTCACCCATCTTCACAAACTTAAGCAAATCAGACCTCAATAAACTTACTAGCTGCTACAATAATAATGCCAGATTTGCCACTGGGTCAGCTTATAGAACCCATTACTGCCAAAACCTTAAATCGCTAGACTGGCTAGAACTACCCAACCAACTTCAATATAACCAACTAATAGTTTTTCACAAAGTTCTCTTCCCAACCAGACAGTACACCCATACTGAAAAATATTATCACTCCCTACAGTAACCTAAAAACACACTGCTCTTCCAACAGAATGCTAGTAAAAATTGTTAAATTCAACAATTCAGCTGATGAATCATTATTTTCCAACTTTGTTGGTAAAACCTGGAACTTACTTCCTGCAGAACTTACTACAGTTCCCTCCTTAACCCAATTCAAAATATCTCTTAAAAAAAACACCTAAAAATGCATTGGCTTTGTCCCTGTACAAACCCTGACTAACCCCCACTCAAATATCAACTATAAATGAAAACCTTATTACAGGAAGAAATGTTCATTATATTATTCTGATTCTGTAACTGTTTAGAAAAATGAGTACATGTCTCTTACCTACTGGAAAGTACTAAAGTAAGGATGGATATCGTGACTAAACCATGTATGTGTACCACTATAAATGTATGTGATCTCCCTCATCAGTTAGTAATTTCCAACCATTTCCTAACAGTTAATAATTTCCAACTATTTCCTGTGTGTATTCTAGAAAATCTTGAACATGTGTGTATATATTGTGAACAAATGTCCATTTTGTAATATTTCAATGTATGTATACATGTTATGTATGTCTGGAGTTTTTCTCCCCTGGCCTCCGCTGAAAATGGACCTATATCCAGTCAGACTTTCCCAGTTAAAAAATGTAAATAAACTCTTTCTTCCACATCAACATTCGCTGTCTACCTGAGGAAAAATTATTTAAAGTCCAAATAGGTATTTCTGTACCTCAAGCAAAAATCCTAAACCTTCTGGACTTTGTTGCATACTTGGAAGCTATACGCATGTCCTCCTATTGTCCTCTTGTAAGTTGCTTTTCCAGGGTCTCTTCCCAGTCTTTTCTAACCTTCTCCGATTTATCATGCAGTGCTTTATGCCCTACTAATTATTCATTTTTAACAGCAGCTTCTGTTCTAGATTTGACTAAAAAATGTATCAGAGTAGGTCTTTCACATGGTACTTATCTGTCCCTTTCTGTTTGCCTGTACTTATGATATCAACCCCTGGTAGGGTAGAGACAGTCTCTAGCCTGCAATCTAAACTTCTTTTTGGCCTCATCCCACTCTGTCATCTTTCCCTGTCTAGTTATTTGCTCCCAGTACCTTGATTCCATTACCAGTTTTCTTCAGTAAATGAAAGCCCTCTGTTGCCTATTTTCTGTACTCCTACTTTGTCATCCCTATTGGCAAATTTCCCTTTCTTCATTCTAATGTTGGCTTAGTTCTTAGAATACTTTCAGCAACTTGTAATATTATATATGGTCATTTATTACCCTTAAGGATCTGTATCCAAAATTCCAATCTCTCTCTCTCTCTCTCCCTCCGTCCTCATTTTTGAACCCTCCCTCACTTTGAGTTTAACCTTCTTCTTGTGTTATGTATATGAACATTAACTGTGTTAGATGTAAAGCATCTCTTTACATTAGGTAATCCTAAACCACCTTGATCTATTGGAAGGATCAGCTTATCCCACTTAACTCTACCTTCCCAAATAAATTATTTCTATTCATTATTAATGTCCAAGAATGAATTGGCTCCCCACTTAAGCCTCATGTTCAATAATAGCCTCACATCAGGCTTTGTGCCCATTGAATGGCGCACAGCAACAATTATCCCACTCCACAAAGGGGGAGCCACCACTAATCCCGGGAACTATTGACCTATTAGTCTGACAAGCCTGGTCTGAAAGGCCATGGAACGTATCATGGAACTCATAAACAAAGACATTGGTAACCTCCAAACTCTGGATCCCACCCAGTTCGGATTTGTGAAAGGCAGATCATGCCTCCTGAACCTGATTGATTTCTTTGAGGCAGTCACCAAAGCCGTGGATGAGAGTAAGATGGTTCACACAGCTTACCTTGACCTCGCCAAGGCTTTCAACACCATCCCCCATTCTGGAATTATAGCTAAACTCACTAAACTATGTATAAATCCCTACGTCACAAGATGGGGTGCCAACTGGCTCACTGACAGAACCCATACTGTAAAAGTTGCAGACTCCAAATCTGACCTCAAAGCAGCGACAAGTGGAGTACCACAGGGTTCCGTCCTGGGACCTCTCCTGTTTGGTATCTACTTCTCTGAAGTACAGGCTAACACAGAAGGCCTCTGGCTAACGAAGTTCGCAAATGACTGCAAACTAGGAGCCATAGTCAAGTCCCCAAATGATGTGGACATCCTACAGAAGAGTCTCACTGAGACAGATGCCTGGTGTCAGAGCCATGGCCTCAAGCTCAATGACAAAAAGTGCAGTGTCATCCCCTTTGGTAAAAACTCTGTACCCATGAACTACCACATAGGCAGCAATCTACTTAACACTGAATGCATGATAAGAGACCTTGGGACCCAGGTGGACAGTAGTCTCTCCTTTGATAGTCACATCGCCACAGTAGTCAGGAAGTCCTTCTGCGTGGCACACATCTTCATAAAAGGGTTCTCATCCAGGGAAAAGAGGTCATTGTTCCCCTCTACTCGACACTCATTAGACCCATTATAGCCCATTATGCCCGTTTTGGAATGTACCTCACAAGACATCTGCAGCAGCTGGAAAGGCCACAGAAGTACCTCACAAAGAGGATTACTGGCCTCAAACAAATGCCCTACACTGACCGCCTCAAACTCCAGCTTTACTCCATAGCATATCACCTACTCCGAGGTGATCTCTGCCTAACATATAAAGCTTTACTCCATAGCATATCACCTACTCCGAGGTGATCTCTGCCTAACATATAAAGCTATGTCAAACCCAGAGCTGTTGGACATACTACACCTAACGAAATCCCAATCCCTCTGAGCTACATGCTCTAGGGACCTAAACCTTGTCACCACAATAAACAGGACACGCTGGAGGGATAGATTCCTGTCCCAGAGACTTCCTATACTCTGGAACAAGCAAAGTTCTTCATTAGCACTCTTCTAGAAAAATCTTGAGTGGAGGGGAAATAGGAAATACACCCCGGGGATCACTTCTGTGTCTCTGCTCGACAGTGGCACAGGAAAATAACTTTCTTGGGTGGCGTAAGCCATGGTACCTTGTTGTCTAGGCTTATGTAGGCCCTTGGGCTGATAGCCTAGTACTTACATATGAACAGCTTTTCGTCTGGTTGATAAAAATGTCAAACCAGCATATAAAACTAAATTGACTAAAACATTTGCACTGCTTGTATCTCTCTCCATATCCTTAAACAAGAGCTTCCTTTTTCTCAGTTTTTGTATTCTCTTTTGTCTAGTCTCTTCCCACGTATACTTAGCTGCCATAACAGAAGCCATTTTAATTGGTATTCCTAAATATTTTCTTATTGTTTGGGCATTGCTATTCTGCGGTGGTACAGCAAGAGGTTCTCCCGTTCAATTCTCGGCTTGGCTTGGGAGTGCCTTCTGTGTGGAGTCTGCATGTCCTCCCCACGGTTGGGTAGTGTTCAAAAGACATGCGTGCGTAAATAGGTGTGCCTTCGTTGAAGGTTGGGCATCGAGCTTGCACCTTGGCGTTTCGTAAAAAATCTACTGCCAATCATTAGCGGACCAGTAGTTCCGCTGTGGCGACCCCTTACCAGGAAAAAGCCAAAAGGCAAACAACATTGTTTGGGCATTGCCGAACCATATTGTGAGAAGGTGCATAATTTAAGCCTATAGCTTTTGTTTTCAATAATATTATGTCCACAAAAGGACTTGAAACTGTCTAAAAATGTTCTGCAGCACCAAGATGCCCTTTCAGGAATTTATCGAGTAAAAAATACTGTTTTCAAATAAAGCCACCTTTTCTTGATTACGATACCAGTTATATCCTTAACTGAGTCTCTTATTTTCTTTGCCAGTGGCTCTAAATGTAAAGCAAATACAAAGTGGAAAGAGTTTCGCCTGCCTGATTCCTCAGTTCAAGCACAACTTATCAGAGAGGAACCCTCGCACTTTAGTTTTTGCCTCCAGTCCATCAAATATGTTGCTATTTAACCTTATTATTTTCTAAGGGAATACAGATGCTTCCACTGCCCTACCCATAAATCCCAACTTATTGTGTTGCATGCTTCTGCATCAAGGCCCACCGACAGCAGGTTATTTTCTTAAAATCTGCTTCCCTGTGCATCATCATTAACTTATTAATGTTGTCATATGTTTGCTTCTCCTCCACAAAACCACATTGATCCATATCTGTCAACTTAGGCAACACCTTTGTCATTCTTTTTGCTAGTATAGACATAAACACTTTATAGTCATGGTTTGAAATCGATGAGAGTCTGTATCAACATGGGTTTAATGAGTCTTTACCCTTTTTGGGTAATACAACCACCACAGCTTTCGTCTAAGATGCTGGTGCGCCTCGTCCTTTTAAAATACCATTAAACAAAATCTTCCAGATATTTATCACTTTCTTCCCTCCTAACTTCCACACGAATACTTTATGCTCCTGGAGACTTTCTTGCAGATTGATTATATAGCACCATTTTGATCTCTTCTCCTCCTGTCTTAACTATTGTTTTTTGAGCCGCGTCTTCCTGTAATCTTGGCATAATTGTCTTCCATAAATATTTCCATTTGTGCTCGCTCTTGGTGTCCACATCCCACTGTTTTGTACAGATTTTCATAGCATTTCTAAAATATCTCTAAGGATGTCTTATTTTCTTGCCACAGGCTTCCTAAATTTAGAAATGACCCTCGCTACTTTCTGTTTCCTAAGTCATTGTGCTGTAAGTGTTTATGCTCAGGATTTGTTACAAAAATAGTTGCTTAACAGTTATCTTTCTACACTCGTTATATCCAAATACTCCATAATTTTTTTTCTTTAACTCTGTGTTCCTCCTTGTGCTCTGAGATTCCCGTTATTCTGCAATACTTTAACCTTTGTCAGACACTACTTCTTTTACTTCCATAAATGTCTATAAACATTTGTTTTATTTTTACCCTATTTTAACTCCATTTCATTTTATTCCAATAGCTAGCAATCCCCTCTGAAAACATTTCAAATAATTTCCACTACTCATTCCTTAAATTCTTGCTTTTTAACAAGTAGGAGGGAAAGCACCATTGTCTCATTTTTACTTTTGGTGCATGATGGATGTGTCAGAGTTTTCATTTGAATGCACAGGCTCCTGTGAAATATAATATGTTAAATTGCCCAATCTCGCCTTTGTTCTTGCTGGATGGGGTTTGAAGCCGATCCTCTGCTCTGACTCGGCCACTTACTATAGCTCGAGAGGTCTTTACTGGCTCGAGGCTACCCCTTATCCCAGAATGCCCAGCGTCGGCTACCCGGATCATGTTTGCCGCTTTAGCTGCGAGGTTGCGATCAATACTGGCTCAGGCTTGGTATTATTTTTTGTCTGTCTTAAATACAAATATTGTGCTTAAAAATTGATAGAATTCTTTTTTGGTAGTGATTTGTAGTTTCTTTTACTGTAAACCCCCTTATCTCGTCCTTGTGCTTACTTTTGTGCTGTGTTGGCTGTCGCTCCTTAGTCGGTGAGCCTTCTGTTATTCCCCGAACTTGCTTAACTTTGAGAGTATGCCCCCCCTCCCAAGGACAGCCGTTTAAGTTAGAGGCTCTCCTTTTAGGTCTTTATTAATTTTTAGTTTTTTTTCTATTGTTTGACTTTTACTAAAATATGTAAGGAAGTTAAAACCTCTGATTTTAAAAAGTGTGACTCATGCTGTCAGAAGATGTCTCTGACAGATGGGTACACTAGTTGTGTTTACCGCTTGGGGGCTCTGCACCTGCAGGACTCTTGTGCTATTTGTCATGCCTTTAGTCCAAGGGTCCTGCAGGAGTGGAAAAACAAGCTTATCCTCCGTGGATTATTGAAACAGGATTCTCCTGCTAAAGCATCTCAGCCAGTGAAACTTTTAAAACCAGTCAAGTCGTCAGCTCCATGTTCAGAACCGACCTGTGAGTTTGACAAACCAAGTGTGTTGGCGTCGTCTGGCACTGACGAGATTACTCCTCCGTTGGCTAAAACTGTTACTTCGGAGCCATCTCAGAGCCACAAAAGAGCTAAGTCTCCTTCTTTGGAGCCAATTCACTCTGTGCCACAATCACCATTACTTCAAAGCAAGTCCAGTCATTGTTCATGTTCCCACTCCTCTCTATCCTCGAAGTTATTGGATCAGGATGTGGAAACAGTGGTCAATAGGTTGCTTAAGTCAAAGGCCCTTCTAAAATGCTTTCAAGCCCACCTCAACAGGCTTCAGCTCCATTTGCTTTGATTTCAATTCCTCTTCCGACTATGCTTAGTTCATGGACGCTCAGATAGTGGTTCCTTCGGCTCTGATGACATCCTCATCGGCTCCGATTACCTTGATTCTTCCTCCCATCGAGGTATCTGGGTGCCAAAGCGCTCTCGTCAGCTCTGGGGGGGGGGTGGCATCAGACCCTTGTCCGACCCCGCTCTCCCTCTTGGAGCATCGGCTCAGTTGAGCTCAGCTCCCACCTCAGCCTCGGAGCAGTCGCCGTCCGTGCAGGGTGGTATTCCTGTCTCTTCAGAGCTGGAGCCCTCCTTGTGTCGAGACTGTGATGCCTTCGAGGTCATGCTAAGAGTGCTGTCCCCACAGATGACTCCAACAGCTCCATCCCCCTCAGTGCCTGTGACAACTTCTATTCCTTCTCTAGCCCCAAAGTGTAGGGAACCTATGCCCCAGGACACCCCATTGGGTGAACCCTCTTCTTCCGAAACCTCTCCAGAGTATTCTGAGCAGGCTTTCCGGAAGAAAAAGTGCAAGAGGAAGCACCAAGACTCCTCTGAGTCTGTCACCACAGATACAGACCTGAATGAATCGGAGAGGTCCCCAAGGTCCCCCTCTGATGATGTTTCCTTTTCAGACATCCTTGAGAATGTCAGGCAGAGGCGTAGCTGGACTTCCCTAGCCCCCTCCGAGGACGAGTCTGCATACCTGGACGCATTTGGTTCCTGACCTTCTACCTCTTGGGTGTCGATGCCTTCTGATCCACTCATGTCTGTAGTGTCTCGAAAGGCTTGGTCAGCTCCAGATTCCATGGAACCTGTCCCGAGGAGACCCAATAAATTCATCACGGCTCCCCAAGACAAACTATTCTTAACTAAAGGTGTCCCAGTTGATGCCATGGTGGTAGCAGCAGCCACAAAGAGAGCGTTAGCTGAAACCTCCTCATCTGTCCATCCACTGAATAAAGACTCTCGTACGATGGACAGATATGGGAAGCAAATGTTTTCATCAGCGACCTTCTCCCTTGAGTCCCTGAACTATCTTTCCCATTTTACTAGGCTTCAGAGGGATTTCCTGAAAGAGCTTGGAGATACCCTACAAGATCCTACAGCTGAGGGAGCTTCAGCCAAGGTAGCTACCCAGCTTGTGACTCTTAATTCAATAGTCAACTCCTCCATGAGGCTTATTTCATACGCAGCCAATGGAGCTAGTAGAGCTGCAGGAACAGGAGTAGCTCTTAGGAGACATTCTTGGCTGCGGCTGTGTCAGTTTGCGGAACCTTTCAGAGCGTCCTTCACCAATACCCCATTCAATGGCTCCTCTCTCTTTGGGCCTCAGGTGAAAGACACGCTTACCAGGTGCCAGCAGGAAGGCAAGACTCTCTCTGATGTCTGAGTCCATTTTTCCACTCCTACCAGTCCATACCCAAAAGGTCGGAAGGGTAGAAAGATGTGGTTTTGAAAATCCCAGGGACCCTTGCCTGATGCACGTGGTGAATTTTCGCGCAGGTGCAGAGGAGGAAATAACAATGGCAGACACCGCTGTTGTGGCAGAGGGGGTCCGCAAAATCAGGGTGACAGAGATACGTTCTCTTCCAAACCCTATCAACATCCCTGAAGGTATGTCCGAATGCTTAACTCTGGAGGCAGTTGGGGGAAGGCTTTCATTTTACCCAACCGCCTGGCAAAATATTACAAAAGACAAATGGGTACTAGCCATTATATCCGGAGGTTACAAGATTCCCTTTCATCAACTCCCTTTTGTTTCAAAAAAATCCATTGCAGATATTCCACCCAATCTAAGGGATCAGGCAGTCACAGAAGTTTCAAGACTGCTAGAAAAAAGAGCCATCCAGGAAGTCCCCGCAGACCAAGTAAGATCCGGAATTTACTCAAGATTCTTTTTAGTGCCAAAAAAGACAGGGGACTGGAGACCAATTCTGGATCTCGGCAGGTTAAACAAATATGTACAAAAAGAAAAGTTCCGGATGGTAACAATGCAGTCCATTCTCTCCTTTCTGGGTCAGGACAATTGAATATGCTCCATAGATCTTCAGGACGCGTACTATCATATAAAAATGGACAGATGGTCCAGGAGATTTTTACACTTCCGGCTAGGGGCCAGTCATTACCAATTCAGAGCTCTGCCCTTTGGTCTCACCATAGCCCCCATGGTGTTCACCAAATGCATGGCATTAGTCACGGCTCACCTGAGACGTCCAGGATTCCAGGTGTTTCCTTATCTGGACGACTGGCTCCTCACTGCTACCACCAGGCAACAACTTAGAGGCACGAGATTACTCCATCACATCCTGTGCTCAACTAGGCATCACAATAAACTTCAAAAAATCTGCCTTGTTGCCCTGTCAATCTATTACATACTTAGGAGCAGAGCTAAACACAAGAAAAATGACTGTAAAATTGCCTCAGGAAAGAGTTTCCATTATTCGAAAACATGTGTCACTTCTCCTGAGGAGCAAAAGAATTCAAGTCAAATATGTTTTTCAAGTTCTAGGGTCCATGGCAGCAGCCTTTCTTCTAGTCCCCTTAGCACGCTTTCACATGAGAATTCTTCAGTGGCTTCTTTTCACACAATGGTTCTTCCAGGAATTACCCATGTCTCACATGATTCTAATTACAGAATCTTGCAAAAGACACCTTTCCTGGTGGATGTTCTCCCCACTAATTTCTCAGGGCAGACCTTTCATGGAACCCCATCCGGTTGCCACAGTGACCACGGACCCTTCCATGATAGGGTGGGGGGGGGGCATTATCTAGGGAAGACGGTCCAAGGCACCTTTCAACCTCACGAGTACCACTTGCACATCAACGTCCTGGAAATGAGAGTGGTGCTCCTAGTATTGCAAGCTCTTATAGACTCTCTCCCTGCCGGGACTATTGCAATACAGACGGACAATATGTCAATGGTTTGGTACATCAACAAACTGGGCAGAACCAGGTCTTACCCCCTTTTGCTGAGAGGATCTCAGACTGTGGCAATGGGTGATTTCCTCCCAACGTTTTCTGATAGCAACGCATGTCCCTAGGACATCCAACGTGATATCAGCGTATATCCCTGTGAAATCCAACGTTATAGCGGGCAGGCTCAGCAGGGCTATCCTCATGCCTCACGAGTGGTCTCTGAAACAGGAAATTGTGGATCTTATTTTCTGCAAATGGGGCCAGCCTTGCTGCGATCTTTGCCTCTCCCCTCAACAACAAATACAGCAGTTAGTTCTCCGTTGTTCCTCCTCCAGGTCAGACACCCAGGGACACTCTAGTCCACGATTGGCCTCAGGGACTCCTTTATGCATTTCCCCCCTTCCCCATAATTCCAAAAGTCATTCAGGAAGCAAAATTGTCTGGTTGCAAAATTATCCTCATTGCCCCCTATTGGCCTCGACAGATTTGGTTTCCATTTCTTCACCCCCACCTTCTAGCCCAGCCTTGGATTCTGGACCCAGTACCGGACCTCTTGATTCATCAATCAGGCAGGCTACACCAATCCCTCCAATCTCTCAAGCTTGCAGCTTGGTTACTCCACTTCCAGTCCTAGCCAGGCTCCCCAATATTTCCCCAGCAGTGCGTGATATTATTGTTTCCTACCATAAGACAAATATAAGAAAAGTCTATGCTAGCAAATGGAAAAGATTCTCTTACTGGGCAGAATCCAGGAATTTAGTTCCTTTTACAGCTCCTGTACACAAGCGTTTGAACTTCCTAGTAGAACTGTTTCATTCTGATGCAGTGGCTGCTACCATCAGAGGACAAGAGTTTCTAACTCCAGCATAATGTCTCACAAACTCTGTAAGGCCTTCATGAGAGGTACATCTCTACTTAGACCCCCAGTGAAAGAGCCACTTCCACCTTGGGATCTCAGTTTGGTTCTTGCCTCCTTGATGCTGCCACCCTTTGAACCAGCAGCATCATGTTCCTTGAAATTTCTCTCTTGGAAAACTCTTTTCTTAGTTGCTATTACTTCTGCCAGACATGTTTCAGAATTTTATGCACTATTTGTTCGCCCTCCATACCTAGTTTTTCACAAAGGCAGGGTTTCCCTGAGAACTAACCCATTTTTTCTACCTAAAGTTTGTTCAGACCACAATTTAAATCAATCCGTTGAACTCCCTGTCTTTTTCCCTAATCATTCCAACAAGGCAGAATACAGATTACACCAATTGGATGTTCATAGACAACTGTGTTTCTATCTCCATAGAACTAAAGAAATGAGAACATCAGATCAGTTGTTCCTTTCATTTGCTAACAACAAACAAGGCCTTCTAGTTTCTAAATTAACATTGTCAAAATGGTTATCGGACACCATAGTCCATAGGGTTGCCACCTTTTCAAATGGCCAAAGTGGGACATTTTCGGTACAAACATCAGATTTTACAGGCCGACTCATACCCACGGTCAGTACAAAGGATAGAACTTAACTTTTTTTGCCTAAATAAAAGCTTATTCTTGTAGCATTTTAGTTGCTTATTCTGTTCCTTAATACAGTTAGGTATTTTAGATACAGAATAACTGTTTTATGCAACTATTACATAAAATATAGGAAATAATTTTGCCCTAAAATCTCAGGATATTTGCAGTTTTTAAGATTTTTTGTCAGGACACAACTGCCCAAAGAGGGGCTGTCCCTCGCAAAGTGGGACAGGTGGTAACCCTATCCATACCTACCACGTGCGACAAAAAGATCTTCCAACAAAACCCAAAGGTCATTCAACCAGGTCAGTAGCTACTTCAGTAGCATTTCAATCTAGATTGCCCATAGATTCAGTTTGTGCAGCAGCTACTTGGGCCGATCCTCATACATTCATTTCTCATTACAAAAGTAGATGTGATCTCCTGGGGCAGAGCTTCCTTTGGTTCCACGGTTCTGAAAAGTCTGTTCCAATGAGCCACCCAGGATTAAGGTGCTAGGGACGCTGTCCCATCCAGCAAGAACGAAGGCGAGATTGGACAACTTTAACGTAAAGAAGTTATGTACCTACCATAATGTTCCATGTTAGTTGTCCTTCATCTTGTCTTCCTTCTTGCGTTCCTTCCTCCTTCCTCGAGGATTGAGAGGAGTTTCTCAATGGTTTCACTGGCTAATTTGTTTTATTAGCTGCTTCTCAACCAAACCATGACATTTAGCTGTATATCCAGGTGTATTAATGGATTATCTTCAATAATTATGTCTAGTGTGAGCTATCTCAAACGAGATCTGGGTAGCTGGTGCTGGACATTCTGGTATAAGGGGTAACCTCGAGCCAGTAAAGAGCTCTCGAGCTATAGTAAGTGGCCGAGTCGGAGCCCCATCCAGCAAGAAGGAAGAGGTGAAGGACAACTAACATGGAACGTTATGGTAGGTACATAACTTCTTTTTCTGTCCAGTCTAGCCCAATTATTATAACTTTGGAAATATGTCATTCTTACTACTGAATTCATGTCTTCCATACCAAATATATTAATAACTTCAGAAATGTACACACTTTTCTTATATTTCCTTCTTGGTTCTCTGAAACATCTACCCTATTTTAAAGGTTCCAGTCCCCACCTATGCTTAATATCTCCAGCTGAAAACTGATTATTTCTCCAAAAAAATTCTTAAGCTCCATAATAGCAGGTTTTGGTGGAATATAAATATATGCCAATGTAATCCTCCTCCATTACCAATAGCTTCTGACTCCCACAAATCTACTGTTTTCTTTTTTTTTTTTGTTCTATTGGAGCCTCTTCTAACGATCATTATTGTTATTATTATTCCCATTTCCCTTTGTCCTTGATATTCTGCCAGATATCCCCCCTGAAGTCCTTTCTTTGTCAAATTTGTATGCTCATTTGTTTCCAAGTATGTCTCTTGCAGCTTTGCTGTTTGCACTGTGCATTTCTTATAGGTTCATAGGTACATAATAGGCTATCGGCCCTAGGGCTATACAAGCCCAGCCAAAAAGGTACCCTGGCTTTTGTCACCCAAGAAAATTATTTTCCTGTGCTACTGTTGAGCAGAACCACAGAAGTGATCCCCGGGGTGAATTTCCTATTTCCCATCCAATCATCAAGATTTTTCTTGAAGAGTACTAATGAGGAGCTTTGTTTGATATAGATAGGTAGTTTATTCCAGAGTATGGGAAGTCTCTGGGACAGGAATCTATCCCTCCGGCATGTTCTCTTTATTGTGGTGACAAGGTTTAGGTCCCTAGAGCTTGTAGCTCAGAGGGATTGGGAATTCTTTAAGTGGAGCATGTCCAACAGCTCTGGGTTTGACATAGCTTTGTATGTTAGGCAGAGATCACCTCTGAGTTAGGTGATGTACGATGGAGTAAAGCTGGAGTTTTTTGAGACTGTCTGTGTAGGGCATCTGTTTGAGGCCGTTAATCCTCTTTGTGAGGTATTTCTGCGGCCTTTCCAGTTGTAGATGTCTTGTGAGGTACATACCAAAAAGCCTTAATATAATTCAATGCTCTTTCCTTTTTGTCTATAATTGTAAGGCCATTTACTTTGCAAGATAATAAGGATTGCATATCCATCACAACAGAAATGCATGTTTTCCTATCTATTACATGAGTGTTTTTTTTTTTTTTTTTTTTATTTAATGTGTAGTTCCAACATATGTCTTGCATTCACGCACTGTTTGGCAGGATGATCTTTTATACACTTGTTTCTTCTCACTTCCATTTCAACCTATGTCTCATTTTTCAAGACTTTTTGCTTTAATGAAATTCCTCAAGCAAAGAAATCTAAGGACATTAACACCCTCATGCATAAAACTATGTATATTTTTAACAAGTGAAGTCTAACTTTCCAATTAGGAACAATTGCCCCATTTTGACAGGTGCACCCACATGTACAATCGAATTTAAAATTAAAATTAAAGAACAACCACAGCAACTAATAGTGTGGACAGCATTTGAGATACATAGTGGTAAATGCATGTTGCTTATTCAGTATTGTGATGCAATTTCTGGTTGATGAAATACGTTGATAATGTCATAGCTAGCCCTCTATTGGGGTTTTTATCATTAGTAGGGTTACATTATTAGACATACTATACTAGCCATTTTTTACTTGATTTCTTTGGTTTATGAAGTGTGATTTTTTTATGTTATAAAGTATGCTGGTATTGCATTCGGATACCTATTTTGTGCTGAGACTCCTCCAGAAATTGCAGAGTTGCAAGGGTGTTTATACATTCACTAATGTTTTATCAGTACACATTTTTATTTATTTGTGTTGTATGTATATTTGTGAACCAATTTCCGGCTCATGATTTGAGCTGATTTTGTTTTGTATATTCTGCAAAAGTTATTTTTTTCATTAGCGATTGTTTAGATATAGTAGCATGTTTACTGTATATTTGTTAAATATACTGATTATCTGAATAATAGTGTAACATTTTTATCATTAAGTTATTTTGAGGAGTGAGGCATGTATGATTTTATATTTGTTTACGCCTTAATATGTGACATATTTGAATAATTGTACTGAATGACCTTGTAAGCAATGATTGGCTTAGGGTTTTGTGTAATAATTTTAAGTGTGAAGAAGCGTTCATTAGGAATACAAAAGCGCTTACTTTGATTCAGTAAACATTTTGGATTCCATATCATTACCGTGGTGTTTGGGGGGTTATTGTTGTTCTTTGATTCTGCATTTGTAGTTCTCTGACTCTTTACCCAGGAGGTGCATTTGTTTGGTTTCTACTAATTTAAAATTAAGGTAATCTATGCTAAAGCATGTGTTGCAGCCTGTGTTCCCACTTACACAGTGATTGCTGTCTGTTCTTTTCTTATCTCTTTTCCCTTAGGAACCTGTCTAAATTTCAGTTAGAACAGAATGTACAGAATTCCTTGGCCAACTGCCTTCAACTGCAGACTTCTTTTTACTGAGAGCATTTGCTAATGGAAAAATGTCAAGCTAATATCTTTGCAGATGCAAAAAACTTGGCATTTGCCATGGCTTTCATTATTTCATCTTAATGTTTAGTGCCTCGACTGTTAAAGCCTTCAAGGAGTACAAATACAACACAACTTCCCTCACTCCATATATACTCACTCAATCAGTCAAACAATTAAATCCAAATACTTCCTGTTAAGTTCTGTCTTGAAACCCTTGGGAACCAAGTTATCAAATTTCAAAGTAAAAATTGCATCTTAACTCTAAACATAATCAACAAACTCTTGCACTCCTCTCCACTCTATCAGCCCAAGAGCACAGCATTATATTAACTTAAACTTACTTCTGTCAAGCCTTTCTTTTCTTGTTGCAGTGTAAAACCTGTATTTCTCACAACTAAACAAAGTACTTGTTTACCTATCTTTAGCACACACAGCAGTCAGTGAAAAGACCCCACCACAAATGCACACACTTTTAAAATATATACAGTATAATAGTTTGTCATGAAATATTTTATACAAACCCTGATAAGAACAACAATTGTACTGGTAGTTACTGCTTTTACCCTTAAACATTGACATAATGTGGGGGATGTGCTTTACAGTCCACCCACACATTTAACAAACTATGCAAATGTCCACTCTTATCAGCCACTTTTTCTTGCATATCCATATTCACAAATTTGGTTGATGTTTTACTGTTTCCCAATTATTCACTAATTTCAGTGCTGCTAGTCGTCTTTCTGATAATCTCCCAGCAGCAGATTCTGGTTAAACTCCAAGGTATTCATGTTTCTTCTAGTCAACTCCTGTGCTTTATTTCTGCCCCTCATGCATTTTTTTTGAAACACTGGAAAATTTTCACTGATAGTCTGTCTATGGCCTTTATTTTCAGAAAAATTTAAAAGCAGAGTCCCCTTCTGCTTGGTGGTTCACTTTTTATTGGATAAACCTGATGTTCTTCGTGTTTTACTGTTGCAGTCATCACATTTGGGTTATCTGCCTGCAGGTAGCCCTCAGCCAGCCTGAATACCAGAGTCTTCAGATTTCTGCGTCTGATGCTGTCACTTCTTCCATGACATCAGGCCATCAGGGTTATAAAACATGCAGCTGACCCCATTACATCAGTCTTTCTTGCCGTGCGGTGCCCGAAGCAGAAACAGTTCGCAAGTATCGGTCAGCCGTCACCTGAAATGTTTGTTTTCGAGTTTCAGACTCAGTCTTCAACCTTTTATTGTCAGAAGAATTTAAAAGCAAAGTCCCCTTCTGCTTGTTGGCTCACTTTTTATTGGATAAACCTGTTTTATTTATTTACTCCTCAGTCGGTTCTGCATCAACAACGTCTTTGAATGTCCAGGAAAAAATACTTTGAATATAGCTGGATACAGCAGCTTGAATTTCCTACCTGCCTATCGACATTCCACAATCACTGGGATAAATTTGCTTCTCTTTTGCCCGGAGTGCAGTGAATACTCATTTTCCACACTTTGTTGTCTCCAGTTTTTAATACTTTCCCTTCTGAAACAAGTTTTGTCAGAGTCGACTCTTTCTGCTGGTATGATTGCATCTTTACTAATATAGATTTTGACTGCTTTTTTCATGAACAGGTTTGGAGCATACATTTGATGTGCACTTTCTTTTAACAAATCCTGCTGTGGAACACTAGCCCACGCCTTCATAAAATTAATACAGTTTTTTTCTTTCCAGTTCCTCTGGTACAGCAGAAAAGTTCAGAGTTTCTCTGCATGTGTCTCCTGTTTTTTTAAACTGCTCTTCTTGAGAAATCTCATACTTAGCCTTTTGTTTCATTTCAGTCTCTGGCTTTTGCAGATATTCTTCGTGTTTCACTGTTGCAGTCATAACTGTAGGGTACTCCTGCCGGCAGGCAGCCCGAGGTCGGCCAGAATATCAAAGTCTGGGTCCGGCGTCGGCTGTTTCAGCTAGAACCCTGACGTCAGAGCGTATGGGTATAAGGCTGACAGCCGACGCCATCTTCTCCAGTCTTTCTTGCCATGCGGTGCAAAGCAGTTCGCTAGTTGTTGGTTGGCATTTTCAAGACAATGTGGTGTGATTGTCGTCGGTCCGAAGTTTTCTACTTCTCTTCTCAAAGCTAAGTACCCCATTGGGGAATCTTTTTTCTTGCTCCTCCGATGTCAGAAAAAGTTAATAATTGTGTATCGTGTGGAAAACAAATACCTCATAAAGATTTCCACTCTTACTGTCTACCTTGCTTAGGCCCTGACCACGACATTTCTTGTCGGTTCTGTGCCAGGTTTAATTCTCGCTCTATCAAGCGTAGGTATGATTGGGCCTTGAATTACTTCGGTAGACGATTTAAATATAGAATGTCGTCGGAACCGACTACTGGATTACAGAAGAAGCGCAAAGACAAGGACAGGCCTCCGAGGTCCAAACAGGATACGTTGCAGCCGGAGCCAGCTTCGGGTTCGGCGGTCATCAGTGAGGCGCTTTTGCAGCCCCTGTCGTCCGCCACTTCAGAACCGATGGCCGACACTTACTCGCATGGTGAGCCAACTAGGCCTAGTAATTTGTCTGCTGCAGGACCTTCGGACGTCGCTCCTTCAGATGGGTCCGGAACCGCTGTGCAGGTACCGGCTTCTGAGGGGGTCTTCAGGACTTCACACATTACTATATCCACAAAGACAAAAGCTAAGTTGTTAAACCCAGACATTCTGCTCAAGCTTCTTCGGATACAGCCCCTAAGACTCAGAAACAGTTACTTCGGATGGCTGAGGATTTATTAACTATGATAAGGGGCTCTCACCCTCCTCCTGAGAAATGGCCTAGACAGGATATCCCTTATGATTCCTCTGATCAGGCTTCTGTATCTTCTGTTTCTTCCTCTGATCAGGATTACTCCTTCCCTCCTTATGAGCATTCGGATGCAGAGGATTCTGTTCCCTCTGCCCCCCCCCCCCCCCGAAGATTTCTCTTTTGGGGAAACCTTGCATGAGATGAGGGAGCATTTTCATTGGGAAGGTCAGGATTATTCTGCTTCCAAAAAGAGACTCAGGGAATTCCTTCTCCCTCAGCACAGGCCTTTAGCTATTCCTCCTGTACTTGATATTGTGGATGATGCCTTCTCTGAAGCTAACTTGAATCCTGATTCCATGCCGCCTGCTCCTTCTAAGCCTGATAGATTTTACAGGGTCCCTGATTCTCATCAATTCTTATTCAAGAACCCTTCTGCTGATCCTGAAACTATTTCGCAAGGTTCCAAGGCTGCTAAGGCCGCCTCCTCTAAGAATCCTATCCCCTCTGAGAAGGATTCTCATGCTTTGGACAGGTGGGGCAAAAAGGTTTATACTTCAGCCACCCTTTCTATTAGAGCTTTAAACTGCCAGTTTCACATGTTTAAGTATCAGCAGTTTCTTTTATCTGTTTTAAAGCAAAGGATTTCTGCCTTTCCTGCATGTGCTGAGGACAAGGAATTACAGGATGTGTTGCATGCTACTGAACAAGTCAGCAAACATAGTTTGCACTGTGGTTTTGATGCCTTAGAGGCTTCTTGCAGGGCTGCTGCCTCTGGTACTGTTATCAGGAGACATGCCTGGCTTCGTGAGCAGAATCTACGTGAACAAGTTAAGGCAAAATTGCTAGATGCCCCTGTTCAGCATGATGTCCTATTTGGGTCTAAGGCTGAGGAGGTTATTAAAAAGATGGAAGAAAAAGCCAAGTCTATGCAGACTGTAAAAGATTTCTTGCAAGTTCAGCCTCCTAGATTTTCTAGCAATTGGCCCTCCAAAAATTGGTCTTTTCCCACCTCTGACAGGCCTCAAAGGGGAAGATATAGACGCTCCAGAGGTAGGGCGCAGGCTCAGGCCTCCTACAGACCTAGACAGTGGACTGCTTCTTCACCTAGAAGGGGAGAAGACAGATCTCAAACCCAAAGAAAACAGACTCAATGACTCCCTCTGTTGGGCTTCAGGTCCTCCTTCCCTGGACGCCCCTCTCGGAGGAAAACTTACTCTTTTTTACCAGAATTGGACTCGCATTACCCAGGACAAATGGGTGTTAGACGTGATTTTGAAAGGTTACAGATTCCACTTTCACACTCTGTCAAGGCCTTCAGGCTGGCCAGATCTGCCAAAACATCAATGGACAGAGGCCTTAAATCAAGTGGACACCTTATTAGCCTTAAGGGCCATAGAACCTGTTCCACCTCTAGAGGTGGGGAAAGGTTTTTATTCAAGACTTTTTCTGGTCCCAAGAAAACAAAACTCCTGGAGACCTGTTCTGGACCTCTCTATATTAAACACCTTTTTGGAAATTCCAAAATTCAAGATGCTTACACTTCAACAACTTCTTCCAATGCTCGCACAAGATTCTTGGATGGTAACATTGGACTTAAAAGAGGCTTACTTACACGTCCCCATAAGACAACATTGCAGAAAGTACCTCAGATTCAAGGCAGGCTCGAGACACTTCCAATTCTCTGTACTGCAATTTGGCTTATCTACTGCGCCCAGAGTTTTTACCAAATGCCTGGCTCCAGTAGTAGCTTATTGCAGACTTCAGGGGATTCAGATTTACCCCTATCTGGACGACTGTCTAATTCAGGCAGACAGCAAAGATCTTCTACTTCAACATCTGCATTTTGTTCAACGTCTTCTCCTACTACTGGGACTCTGTGAACATAAAAAAGTCACATTTGATTCCGTCTCAACAAATGATCTTCTTGGGAGCTCTTTTGGACACAAGTTTACAGAAAGCCTTCCTCACTCCAGAAAAACAGTTACAGCTGGCTTCAATCTTCAAGACCTTGGCAGCATTGACTCAGCTCACTGCAAGGAAATTCCTGCAGGCTCTGGGCTACATGGCCTCTTGCATCCTGTTGATTCCAAATGCGAGGCTTCACATGAGGAAACTTCAATGGTACCTAAAGAGTGTATGGTCTCAACATTGCCACAGTCTGGATACAATGATACCACTGATTCCCTGCCTCCAGAAGGAATTCCTTTGGTGGTCCAGGGCGTGTGTTTTGAATGAAGGCAAGCCCTTTCGTCTGCCTCAACCTACTCAGATCATAACCACGGACGCCTCGGATTATGCATGGGGAGCTCATTTTCTAGACAAATGCCAACAGGGTTCTTGGACGAACAAACACCTTCTATGGCACATCAACTTGAAAGAAATGTTAGCAGTCCAAAATGCTCTTCTAGCCTTCCAGACCCTTTTAAAGCCAGGACCTCTGCTAATCCGAACAGACAACACCGCAGTCATGTGGTACATAAACAAGCAAGGGGGCTCTCACTCTTACCCCCTTTGCAGACTTGCCATGACCTTAAGGGATACAGCCCTAAAGTTGAATCTGGATCTTCAGGCACAGTTCATTCCAGGAAAACAAAATCTCTTAGCAGACAGCCTAAGCAGAAACATTTTGGATCCTCACGAATGGATGTTGGACCCCAACGTATTCAGCAAGTTAACTGCAGTTTGAGGCTGTCCTCAGATCTATTTGCATCTCATCTCAACCATCAGTTGCCTCTCTTTTGCACCAGGTCCTTCCACAAGACAGCTTGGAAAGTGGACGCCCTGTCATTCAGTTGGAGGAATCTTTCGGGATATGCCTTCCCCCCCTCTTCCTCTTCTGCCTCGGGTATTGCTAAAGATAAAGCTGGACAAACCCAAACTAATCATTTTGATAGCTCCAAATTGGCCTCGTCAGTTTTGGTACCCTACTCTACTGCATCTTGCCTTGGTACCTCCTTGGAATCTTCCTCTGACCCATTCTCTACTGTCCCAGCATCAGGGTCAGGTATTCCACTCTCAAATCAAGACTCTCTGTCTGGCAGCTTGGCTCATCAAAGGCAATTGATCCCTTCTTCTCTTCCTAAACAGGTTCTGGATGTTCTTTTGGAAGCTAGGCGTCCTAGTACTAGGAAATCTTATGCTTCTAAATGGAAAAGATTTTGTATTTGGATGCAGGATCGTGGCTCTGATCCTTTAATACCAGATATCTCTTCTATCTTACTTTATCTCTCAGACCTTTTGATTAAAGGTCTTTCATTTTCTTCCATTAAAATTCATGCTTCTGCTATTTCGGCACATTTCAATTGTGATCCTCCCATTTTTTCCCACCAGTTGGTCAGACAATTTCTGAGGGGAGCTAAGAATTTAAAACCCCCTAGAACTCCTCCTGTCCCTCCTTGGGATCTCAATTATGTTTTGGAAAAGCTTACTTTGCCTCCTTTTGAGCCTGCTGCCTCTGCAGACATTAAGTTCTTATCTTGGAAGACAGCTATCCTGTTGGCCTTGACTTCTGCCAGAAGAGTGTCTGAGCTTCAAGCCCTCATGGCCGTGGAACCATACCTCATCTTCCATCAGGACAGAGTTTCCTTGAGGACCAATCCTACATTTATGCCTAAGGTAGTCTCTAGAGTGGCTCTAAATCAGACTATTCACCTTCCTACCTTTTTCCCTAAACCCCAAAATAGGGGGGAAAGGATCTTAGATTCATTAGATGTACACAAGCAGCTACGTTTTTACCTGGACAAAACTAAAAGTTTCAGAAAAACAGATCAATTGCTTATTTCTTTTGCTTCCAGTTCTCTTGGTAAAGCCATTTCTAAGCAAACTATTTCCAAATGGATTGCTCATGGTATAAGATATTGTTACACTCTTCATGGGAAACAAATTCCAGGTACCGTCAGGACTCATTCTACAAGGGCAGCTGCCACTTCAGCAGCTTTTCTCAGAGGGGTTCCTACCAAGGACATTCTGGAGGCTGCCACTTGGAGCTCGGTGCATACTTTTTCCAAGCAGTATAACCTCCCTTTGTACTCTAAGTGTAGGGCAGGCTTTGCCTCTGCTGTTTTGCAGGGTCTTCTAGCTGCTCCTTCTTCTTCATAACCTCCTCCCGTATTTTCAGCTTTGGGATTCTACCCTACAGTTATGACTGCAACAGCGAAACACAAAGAACATAGTACAGTTGTGTATACCTACCATAAATGTAGATGTTCGAGTGTCTTCACTGTTGCAGTCGGTGTTTCCCTCCCTCCAGACCCCTCTTGTTTCTATTTGCTTACTGTGTTTTCCTTTCCACTACCTTTCTGGTGTATTTGTGTTTCCTTTGGGACACCTTTTGGTTTTATTGGGGCTTCTGACATCAGGGGCAAGAAAGGCTGGAGAAGATGGCGTCGGCTGTCAGCCTTATACCCATACGCTCTGATGTCGGGGTTCTAGCTGAAACAGCCGACGCCGGACCCAGACTTTGATATTCTGGCCGACCTCAGGTTGCCTGCCGGCAGGAGTACCCTACAGTTATGACTGCAACAGTGAAGACACTCGAACATCTACATTTATGGTAGGTATACACAACTGTACTTTTTCAGTTTATCTCAGTAGCTAGTTAAAGCTTCTGTTTTTCCAGTCTTTTTATTTGAGTTAATGTATTCCTTAATTGCTTTGGTTTAATCACCTCTGAATGCATTTGCTTTATATTTTCCTGTAAATTACTGTAAGCCATGTCTTGAACCAAAGCTAAAGTTTGAACTACGTCTTGCTGAACAGCTACAGGATTCTTTCTAGGCAGTGTTTCGGTTCACCTTTTCTGGTTTGCTTTCTTCAAGTTTGTGACACTGCCAGCCCAGCTGTCTGGAATTTTGTAAATAATTCTGTCATTTGTGAATATTAATATGATTTATATGCTTGTCTTACAGATGTAAGAGAGATATGTTATGTATATATTAAACTACTGGTGCATAAGTGTGTATTGAACAAGGTTTGTAAGTACTAAGCTTCAAGGATGTGTCCACAGTGTATCCTACTGGAAAAGAACAGAAATGTATGTAAAACACACTGCCCACGACAAACTGGAGCAAAACAAACACAAGAATGGCAAGCAGAAAAAAGTCTAAGTTCTGTTTTAATACTAAATAATACTAAATAATGAAGCACTTTTTGTTTGCTTCCAAAGCAAACTTCTTAGTATTAAAACAGGACTTAGACTTTTTTCTGCTTGCCATTCTTGTGTTTGTTTTGTTCCAGAAATGTATATAAACTATATACCTGTGCAAATGTATGTTTTAATAGTAGACACTGGAACACACAGAGTTAATTTACAAAACTTCAAGAAAATAAGTTGAGATGGTTTTACAATTGTGTTATCTATTAGTTTTTAAGTGAAACAGACACAATGTCTATAGCTAGAGGTTTTCTATTGTCTGCAAAGAAAAGTAATTACTAGGTTTAAAATGTAAAAGAGATTGTTTCACGACTTCCAGTTCTGGGCAAACATCTGAGAGAGATGTATTTCTCACACAGAGATGTTAAAATTCTGTTAGTTTCTGTTAGCCTGGGAACCGAAGGCATGTGACAGAGTGATGTCATCCAAACTGACCCAGCAGTAATGTTTGGTAGTAATTTAAAAACTCTCTGAGAGAGACTGTGTGCATTTTGCATCTTGTCTTGGACCTAGCAAAACCATCTGTATATAAATCAGATCTCAACTTGCCTTGCTAATGGTAAGCAACTAGGGTACAGTAATTTTATTTTAGTTCTAGTTAGGAATATAGTAAAGATTAGTTTAGATATTTTCTGTATTTATTTGAGACTGCTTTGCAATGTTTTAAAATATTTCCTGTGGTTCTTGACTCTGAAGTAGCTGTGTTGATTGAGTATTGTCTTGTTTTTTTTTTATTTATTATTAAATATATTTACACCTGTCTTTGTGGCTGATATTTGTGAGACATATTTAAGCTGTTAGACTACTTGCATATGTATTTGGTGACACTGTACAGGCCACTCCTAAATAGCCTTGCTCTTGCTCACACTATTTGGATAATAGTAACATTACACAATAGGATTGGTCAACTTTTGTAAGGGCCTTAAGTAGCTGATAAAGAGGGGTTGGTGGCAACGATAACTACCTTATAGTCAGGGCAGAAGGGTGCATAGCTAGTAAACTGTACCAGCCTTCATCAGGAGTGTCTGTTATGTTTGTATATAAATCAGATCTTAAAGAGTGTGTGTCAGCTACTTGGGCAGGGACACGAAACATTGGTTGGACAGAGAGGGTGCTGGAGGTCTTGGCTTGACCCCTCAGCTGAGATCTTAACCCAATAGCTGTGGCAGTGAGGAGTCTTATTGGGGATCTGGAGAAAGAGGGAAAAACCAGTCCTCAGACTTGACTGTGATCTCTGTGTGCTCTTAAGGGAAATTGTACTTGACATCTTCCCATTGTGTACATCCCTCACTGTTGCTAGTGGTGAGGATTGAGGCTCCTTGATTACTGGGCCACTGCACGGGCATCAAAAGGTTCACCAAATGCCTTCTTTGCGGCTTTCAGGCAAGGCAGTGTATTTACTAGCCAATAATTGAATTTTACCTAAGTTTACAATTTCTTTTTAGTGTGTGTGGCTGTCAGTTTGGAACTTATGTTCCTAGTAAGGGGGTAAAACTTCAGTATTTGAAAATGTACATAGTTTTATGCGTTTTTATTTAGTTAGTATGTTTTGGGGAGTTGTGTATGTGTTTGAACGTTTTCAATAAAACAAAAAGTTTTGCAAGATGTAACATAGGCTCAAATGGAGATGACAAGAAACAGTTGTGTAAAAGATTAACCTGCCATACAGTGAATGCATGTAACACAAAAACTGGAACTAGACACTCGGCTTTTTTTTGTTATACATAAAAAGTGAGAGTAATAATCCCTCAAGAATAAGATTCTTTCTATAATATCTTTAAATGTTAATGGTCTCACAGATAAATCCAAAAAAGAAACTGTATTAAAAAAAATGTAGAGTGCAAATAGCTATGCTACAGGAGACGCACTTTGAAAGAACTGAACATGTGAATTTGATAAGTTTTCAGGATGTTATTCAGCAGAATACCTGGGGCAAAGGAAGAAAGGAGTACTTATATTAATTTGAAGAAGATCTCCAATAGTAATAGAAGAAGAAAAAAAGATGATAATGGTGTATTTGTAGTGCTAAGGGCCTACTGTCAAGGGAGGAGGATTACACCGGCACTTATTTATGCTCCGCTGAAAACTGATATAATACAGTTAAAGAAAATTCTGGGAGAAATCAGTTTTCAGCATAGGTGGGGACTGGAATTTTATTTGCAACAGTGAAGATGTGTTTGATGGGTAGAAAAGGAAATATAACAAAGGAGGGTAGATTTTTAAAGAAAGTTATGAAAAATATTTGGCAAGGAAGATATGTGAATTCAGAACTAGGAATTTAGAGTGAATTTACATATTATTCCCCAAGATACAAAAGCTGGGCTAGGCTAGACAGAGTTTACATTTCACATGAACGTGTGCATTTAATTGAAGGTCTTGATATGCACCCAATAACTATTTCAGATTATGTGCCAATAGTAACTAAAATAAGAACACGGGGTAACAAAATAAAAATGAGACACTGGAGCTTTCACACTGGTCTGTTAAAAAGAGAAGAAATTAAGGAATGGGTAGTGGAAATTATTCAGGAGCTGTTAGAGAAGATAGAAGCTTCTTCTGAAAATATAGCTAGGGAGTGGGATAAAATTAAAATGGAATTTAAAAGTAGGATATTAATAAAAGAAAGGGAGATATGGTTAAGAAATTACAAGAATTATTTAGGGGGACTGACAGATATATTAAAGTATTGCAAAATAGGGGGAAATCTCATGCAAAGCTATGGAGAGGATCATAATGGAACTCATAAATAAAGACATAGGAGACTTACAAACTTTGGATCCGACCCAGTTTGGCTTTGTCAAGGGCAGATCATGCCTTTTAAACCTGGTTGACTTTTTTGAAACAGTCACCAAGGCCATCGATGAGGGAAAGGCAGTCCACACAGCCTACCTTGACCTGGCAAAGGCTTTCGACACAATACCCCACTCAGGTATCATTGAAAAACTCATCAGCTTAAATGTAAACCCATACGTCACAAGATGGGTTGCAAATTGGCTAAGTGACAGAACCCACAGGGTCAGAGTTGCTGGCGCCATGTCAGAGTCAAAGCCTGTCACAAGTGGTGTCCCACAGGGCTCAGTCCTGGGCCCTCTCCTGTTTGGCATCTACTTTTCAGAAGTAAAAGCAAACACAGGAGGATTATGGCTGACAAAATTTGCAGATGACTGCAAACTGGGCGCCATAGTTGAGAACACATCTGACACAGATATCCTTCAAAAGGGTCTTATAGAAATGGAAAACTGGTGCCAGAGCCATGGCCTAAAGTTAAATGCCAAAAAATGCATAGTCATACCCTTCAGGAAAAACAAGGTTACCCCTAGCTACCATATAGGCGGCAACCCACTAAGCACAGAAGAGGTTATCAGGGACCTGGGTACCCAGGTTGACAGTAACCTTTCATTTGACACTCACGTAGCCAAGGTGGTTAGGAAGACCTTCTACATTGCCCACCTGATCATGAAGGGATTCACATCTAGATCAAAGGAAGTCATCGTCCCCCTGTACTCATCACTCATCAGACCAATGATTGAGTACAATGCCCCATTCGGAATGTATCTGACACGACACCTGCAGCAGCTGGAAAGGCCCCAAAAGTTCCTCACCAAAAGGATAAAGGGTCTCAAAAATATGCCCTATGCTGCACGACTGAAGGAACTTCAGCTCTATTCAGTCACTTACAGTTTGCTCAGAGGTCACCTGTGCCTGACATACAAGGCCATGTCCAACCCAGAATTGATGAACATGCTTCACCTCAAAAAATCGAGATCCCTCAGAACTACAAGGGCGGGAGACCTAAACCTTGACACGGTTATTAATAGGACGTGCTGGAGGGACAGATTCATCACCCAGAGACTCCCTATGCTGTGAAACAAAATCCCGGTACATGTGAGGCAGAGCACCTCACTGGCTTTGTTCAAGAGAAATCTTGACCAATGGATGGGAGATCGCAGATATACCCCAGGGATTATCTCAGTGTCACTGCTTGACAGAGGCACAGCAAAATAATGGGCATAGTATCCTCCAAACTAAAGGGGTGGCGAAAGCCACAAAACTCTGGGCTAGGCTTATAAATGCCCTTGGGCAGATAGCCTAGTATGAACCTATGAACCTATGAACAAGAAGAGGAGCAACTACAGAATGCTTAACGGAAAATAAGGGAATACCTTGATAATATCCATGAGTTTAGAAAGATTGCTGTTGAGCAACAATTTTTTGATGATAACTCTGTAGCACAAAAACTTTTAGCACTATGACTCCGACAACAGAAAGTCGAAAGGGCTATCACCAAGCTTAGGGAGCCTATTGCAAGGAAGACAACTAGGGATCCTGTAGAAGTATTAAAAATATTTTGGAAATTCTATGAACATCTGTATAAAGCAGAGAACTATGGAAATCAAGAAAAGGTACAAATGGAAATGTTTGTGGAAGAAATAAATATGCCAAGGCTAGAGGGAGGGGGGGCTCAATTACTAACTGATAAGAGGAGATGAGATAAAAATGGTGATGTATAACCAGTCTGCAGGAAAGTCCCCAGGAGTTGATGGTATTCCTGTGAAAGTTTGGAAGCTAGGAGGGAAAATTTGATGAAGATCAGAAAACTTTTGTTTAACAGTATTTTAAGAGAAGTACCGGCATACTGGAATAAAGTGGTAGTAGCTGTAGGGTAAATATCCATCAGATCCAGCTTCATACAGGCCCATTTCAATACTAAATCATGATTATAAAGTGTTGGTCTATAATGGCTAAAAGAATGGCAAAAGTGGTATCAAAATTGATAGACGTGGATCATTGTGGTTTTTGGAGGAGAGACAAACATTTGACAACATAAACAGAGCAGCGATGATCCAGAGGGAAGCAAAATGTAAGAAAATACCACTGTTGCTGGTGGGTCTTGATCCAGAAAAAGCATTTAACAGAAAAGGCTGGGAATTTATGAGCAGAGCAATGGAAGCATTTGTATTCCCTGATAAAATTATAAGGTTGATTAGGAGGGTATATGAAGGATCGGAGGTGAAAATTAAATTGGGTGGAGTCCTCTCTGAGAGTCTCTGCTTGAGCAGAGGAACCAGGCAGGGGTGTCCTCTCTCCCCTTTATTTGCTTTATATTTAGAACCATTGACAAAGAAAATAAGGAACTCAGAAATTCAAATATATAATTGTTATGGTAGTCAAGAAAGCCTGGCTCTATTTGTAGATGACATTATTTTATACCTGATAAAACCAGAAGGAGAGATTACAGTGTTGAGGAACATATTGCGACAATTTCAAACCATTTTGGGATACAAATTTTCCAAAGCAAAAACAAAAGCAATAGCAGTAAGTTATGTACCCAAATACGGACTGGTTCAGCAATATCCATATTTATGGAGACATGATAAAATTAAGTATTTAGGAGTATGGATAAAAATGATACTGGTGTGGCAGCTAAGAATACGTAAGAAAATGGAAGCTCTATTATATGGATGTTGAAAGTAAGATACAAGCAGTTAAAATGATTAGTCCCTTTAGTCTTATACACACTGGTCAGGCATATTTTTATCAACCAGAGGAGAAGTTGCGGATAGCAGTTAAAGAGTTGAAGGAATTTATCTGGGAGGGGAAGACTGCAAGAGTCAAATGGAATAAGTTCATTCTTCCAATATAGTAGGGTGGATTGGGATTACCCGAGTTGTAGGGGTATTTCAGAGCAACACAGTTACAGCTCCTATACATAGCACAAGCAGAAAACTATAATTCAGAGTGGAAAGTGATGATGATGAAATGGGGGAAGCTCAAGTAACGGGGAGAAACTGGAATTTTGGATGTAGACCTTTAAGGAGAACAATAATAATCATACAGAATATTTTATATTCATAAAGTAGCAGAAGGTCTTCTAAGAACTAAGCCAACATGTGGATGGAGAAAGGAGATTCTGCTGATAGGGATGACTGCAATTAGGGATACAGATAATAGGCAAGAGGGGGCCAGGAATGTATTGGAGAAAACAGGCAAGGAATCCAAGGTACTGGGAGCAAATAACTAGAGAGGGAATGGTCATAGAATAGGAAGATGCCAAGAACTTGTCTGGACTTCAGGAAAAAGATTGCCTTCCATATCAAGGATTGATATTGGAGTATAGGCAAAGAGAAAGAAATAGGTGGGTTCTGAATGGAAGATCAGCACTGGTATAGTTTTTAGAAGACTCTAGAACAAAAGATGCCTTCAAGAAAGGAATAATTAATATAACATATAAAATATTGCATGGTAACTGTAAGAATTAATCTGAGGTAGTTAAGAAGGACTAGGAAGAGAGATTAAATAAGCACTTCACAAAGAAACAATGGGGGGATATATGTATATATCCCAATTATGCAACAAACTCTAGAAGAATTCGGATCTTTGCCTGGAAGTGCTTACATAGGTATTTTTATATCCCAAGCAGACTTCAAAGAACTTTTCCTCAGGTAGACAGCAAATGGTAGAGGCGTGATGGGGGCAGAAAGAGGTAACTGGGAACATATTTTTTGGAAGTGCAATGAGTTGGTAGACCTTTAAAGATTTCCTGCAAACTGCTCTGTCAGAGTTGCTGGGTGAGCAAGTTGGAGTGACTAGGGAAATAATTGAGCTGTGATACAAACTCGGAATTGCCTAGACATAATAAGGTCTTGCTGAATCCAATTACAACTGCCAAAAAAGCAATTGCTAGAAAATGGAAATCAAATTCTAATCCAACATTAGTAGAAGTAGTGAAGATAGTAACAGAGTTAAAACAACTGGAACTATGATCTTTCGAAAAGGGTAGGATCAAATTACATAGGAAAAGATGTGAACTGTGGGATCAATACATGCAGAGGAGAACCAAGGTTTAAAAGAAGGCAGGATTTTAATAAGCTATGTAATGGTGACTAACAGTGACTGGATATGTTACAAGTGATATATAATGCTTGCAGCTACAGTTGTATCGCATGGTTTGGAATGTATGTTTGCAACTGAGATTGTGTTGCTACAGTTTGTCATTTATATAAATGTAACATGGTCTAGGTCATACATGATAATTTAATAAAGATCTTCCTTATTTTTAAAAAAAAAAAGTTTACAATTTCATTTTGCTATTTCACACTGGTAGAGCTGAAATTAAGGGGTTGATCAGTGAGCAGCCATCTTGGAAGTCCAGAATTTTGTAAATGCTTTGTAAACAAAAAAAGTGTTTTCTATTTTTGCCACTTTTTATCGTAACTTGTGAATTATTTTTTACCTGGGCTGAACCTGAAATGGTCCTTGGAGTCCTACATGTGTTAATAAAAGCTATTCTGTCTAGCACAAAGGCCTTCAATTTTTAATCTCACCAAAGCTTTAATACAGTTAGTCATAAAAATTATTCTGGAACATAGGAAGGTCATGACTTTGAGTCCACTCTTGGGTGGTTAAGTTTGACTTGGCCACTTAACTTGGAAATTGGCTGAAGACATTTATCAGAGTTGCTGCAAATGTTGAAATGATATGCAGTTTTGAATTGGGATAAGACAAAACTCTTATGGTGTATGGATATTGCAAAGGTCAGACAGGTTCAATTTGATTGGAAGTCAGTTCTCCTGGTATTATAAATGAATCCCTTAAGGCAGGGGTAAACAAACCTTGCGCTACTGCTTAAGAGTTTTACTCAAGTACATAAGTAATTTTTTTGGCAGTTCACTTGGAATCTGCATAGTATCTTTTCAGTTGCATCAAAAACTTTATTTTTTATTTTTCTGACAGGATTTTTTTTATTTTTTTGCAGGCCTGAGCAAATTTATTGACTGATTAATGAAAAATGTACCTAGCTCCCCCTAGTTTGTTGTACATCTTATCCACTGTACCCTTCTGTTTGGGATACATTTGAATGGTTCACCCTCCCCCATTATCCCACAGGCTAAAGTTAACACATCTGCTACCCTCTGAGATTGCCGTCAGGTGGACCTCCACTTCTGTGTAAGCCTCACAACAACAGAAAAAAAGTTGATTGGGTCTAGAAATCTGGAAGACATTTTCTCTTCTTTAGTTAGGGCTTTCACTGATCTCAAGCACTTTGAGCTGTTCCATTCTTTCTTGAAAGATGTATGTAGTTGTAGCTGTTTTAACCATTCTGTTACCTAATCCCTCTCTCGTATTTTTTAAGAACTGTTTGTTTTCTTGGTCCCTTGTGCCAACTGTCTTTTGGCTTTTGATGCTCTTACCACCTTTTTTCCCTCTTTGCATCCTTGCCTGCACTATTTCTACTTCACCTACACACACACACACACACACACACACACACACACACACACACTTGCGCACTCCCTTCTCTTGTATACCCTTTATCCTAGTCAGTAGCCTTATATTCCGTTACAGCCTCATTATCCTTCTATTTTAGTTTATTTCTGTCACCTTCCTACTCAGAGTCCTGAGTACTCTGTCTCTAACTTATTGCCCTGGCTTTTACACTCCCTCGGTTTGTCTTCAGACCTAACTCAATCTTTTGTCCATATCTTCTAGGTCAGCCTAATCCAATCCTATAAAATCCCACAGCATCATATTTTCTGATGTAAGCTAACCTTTCCCCAAACTCGTAAGCACATAGTGGTGTGATCACAGTGGGATAACTGCATTGAATGCCCCCTGAAGTCCTCATTGTACAGCTCAGATTGTCCTTCATTGCCTGTTTTATGAGATCATTGTATTTGGATGCTATGGTGGTTGTGGCAGCCACCAAGAAAGAGCTAGCAGAACAGAGGTCTTCTGTCTATCTGCCAAACATTGAGTCTAGAGCATTGGACAGATTTGGAAAGTGAGTCTTTGCCTCAGCAACCTTCACCCTGAGGTCACTAAACTACTTGACACACTTTACTAGGCTTCAGAGAGATTTGATCAAGGAGCTTTCAGAAACTGTGTCCATTTCTGCTGAGGACTTCAAAAGAACATCCTCGCAACTGGCCACTCTATTATCCATATCAAGCGCTTTGATGAGGTTGATTTCTCACACAGGTGAGGGTACCTCACAAGCAGCTGACTCTGGCATTGCCATGAGGAGGCATGCCTGGATGTGGCTGTGCAACTTTGCGGAGCTTATTAAGATGTCCTTTATTAACACCTCATTTGATGGCACTTCCTTGTTTGGGTGATCAGTTAGATGGAAAGTCTCTGTCTGCCATGGGAATCGAGGTTTTGTCCAACAGCAAACCTTTTCTAGGAATTAGAGAGGAGGCAAGATGATGTGGTTCCATAAATCTCTGGGTCCTTCTAAGATTTGCGTGGGGATAATTACTCTAGAGGCAGAGGAAGAAATTTTAATGGTAGATGTCACCCTAGAGGCAGAGGTCTGCAGAAATTTATTTTCATACAGGCCCTTTCAATCTTCTTGAAATGCTGCCCAAATGTCCAACTCTGGAGGCAGTTAGGGGTCAATTGTCTTTGCACCCAGATGCCTGGGCAAGTATAACACAAGACACATGGGTGCTAAGAATAATATCCAGGGGTTATTACATACCATTTTCCCTTTTTCTGTCTTGTAAAAGGAAGAAACTTCCTGACATTCCAACCAGTCAAAGTAAGGCAGCAGCACAAGAAGTACAAAAGCTGCTAGAAAAGAGTCCTCCAAAAGATCCCACCAGACCAAGTAGGATTCGGAACTTGCTCATGCTTCTTTTTTAGTGCCAAAAAATAAATAGGGGACCTCAGACCAATTTTGGATCTAATCAAACTCAATCAGTATACAAAGAAATCAAAGTTCTGAATGTTCATGGTACAGTCTATCCTGCCATTTCTTCACAAGGAAGATTGGATGCGCTCAATAGATCTTCAGGATGTGTACTATCACATCAAAATACACTTATGCTTTCAGCTGGCAGCCAGTCCCTACCAATTCAGAGCTCTGCCTTTTGGACTCGCCACAGCCCCCAGGGTGTGTTTTCCAAGTGCATGGCAGTAGTGGCAGCTCATTTGAGACTGAAAGGATTCCAGGTGTTTCCATGTTTAGATGACTGGCTCCTCCCTGCCCTCTCCAAGCATTTACTTCTTCATGCCAGGGACTATTTGCTCCAGTGCCAACATATTAACTCCAAGGCAGATAAGGAACAGTGATGCTAGGCTCAAGTACTAAATCCCCCCCCCCCCCCCCCCAGTGCAGGGTGACTTGCATCATTTAAGGCTCGTAAGCAGGGTCAGGACACTCAGTAAAACTAACTGCAGAAGGAATTAATGGAGAGGGAGGTCACAAAGAAGTGCCTTATGAACAGCAACGCAAGGCTCCAAAACAGGGTCAGTCCCTTAAATAAAGACCTTCCATATATTGTAACTAGGTAGTGTGGTACTTCCTGGATTAGTGTAGAGAAATTTCACTGGTGTGAGGATCTCCTGCCGTAGAGTGAGTGCATTTGCCACCTTTCACCTTATTATATGAATACTGTGCATTTGCTACCTTTCACCTTATTACATGAATACTGACATGTCTTACAAATACTTTCCATACCTGGTCCCCCTCTTGCTGGAGCCTGTTAATTACTGTACAGCTGTACCCTAGACACTGTCCTGTCAGTCTTTCAGTTTTAAGGCACAGTGACTTACTATTGTTTCTTTTGGCTGCTCTCTGTCCTCCTGTCTGCTACTTGTCTCGCTCCTAACTGCCTCTCTGCTTTCTCCCATCTTGGGTGGCTTTGTTCTGTCACTTTTAGAACCTTAGTATTGCTCTGATAATTGTCCTGTTCTGTCTCCTGCTGATACAGTCTTCCCTAATTTTCATGTTAATACTATTTATCTCTTTGCTGGTAGTTTTTAACATGGTCTGTGCTATTACTGCATCCTAGTCTATTAAGACATTTTTACATATATTTTGCTGTTCTGACTGTTTTCATGCAGGACTGTTTGAGCCCACTCCACTTTGCTTTCCTGACATTATTTCCTTTATACTGGGTAAACCCCTCCCTATCCAAATTCCATCCTATTAACAGGAGCGTTCACTCCAATATGCAGCAACATAACCATCACAGTAATAACCTGTAACAGGCTCTCACCCCTTCCAACCACAGAAAGTTTACATGTGCTGTTCATTCCATTACACACCTAAATTTCATTCTCCATGAACTTGGTTCTCTTCTGCTCCTTGTATGTCTGACTGATGTCAAAGACCATTGATACTCCTTTTCTTTCTCGTTATTACATGATTAGAACTAACGTATAAGAAATAACCTGATGTTAGTCTTCTTCCCATCCATCACTGAAGGGTTCGGTTCTGAGCCCTCTGAACAGAGTCGGCCTAATACCAAGCTCATGTACACCAAAAACTCTCATGCTAAGCTGCTACCCACAATGCCCTTCTCCCAGTTACCTCAGATTTCATTTGCTGCACAGCCATATAGCAGTGTTTCACCGAGCTCTCCAGCTAAGTGTCCTATTTTATAAATTTCTGTGTATTTTTGAACCTTTTTCTAAACTAACTAATTTTCTACCCTATTATATTTATCTAGCTCTACCCGTTGGGTATTTCTCATAGCAATGTTGGTACACCCCCTCCTACCCTTGTGGTATCGTCTAATAACATCATTGGTATCTTCTCCTTTCTCACTTCTTTTAGTAAGTAATTTATTTATTTTGTGTGTATGGATATGTCTGAAAAAAGGGACTTTGGGTTTAAACATTGCACTTCCTGCAATGGCAGACTCCCTAACAGTGACTCACATGATGAGTGTGTGTATTGTCTGGGGGTTTCTCACCTCTCTGTGAAACCTTCTTGCCAGATTTGCTTAAGTTTTAGTCAGCGGATGCTGAACAAGAGAAAAAATAAAGTGATTTTGAAAGGCCTGTTAGTCTCTCACCTTTCTCAGAGGCCCTTTCTGTGTCTGAGGTCTCAACCCCTCCACTGAAGGACCAAAAACGTTCCCATTCAGATCCCTCTTCACCGGCTGGTAATAAGGGCAAGTCCCATAAACTCAAGGCCCACAAATCTTCAGCGGAACACAAAATTGCTTTATCAGCTCCGACCATGACTGTTGCTTCTGTTCCAATCTCGGCTCCAGTTGCTTCTTTATCCAGTGTCATAGACATTACAGAAACTTGGACATCGGCGCCACCTTCGGCACCAACCTCTACGGCACCAGTCCTGTCTACAGTGACAACTATGGCTCCGACCTTACTTTCTTCAATAGTTTCGGCACCGACTTCACCCTTTACTGCACCGAAGGCTGTTCCGACAGTCCCTTTGGAACCGATAATAACCTCGACTCCGAGTGCCTCCTCGGCAGCAAGTCCCTTTTCAACGCCGTTGATTCCTTTATTACCTGTCTCCAAGTTAGAGACTACGGTGCTGATAACTCAAACACCACAGACTCTGTACTCCCCTTCATTGGACCCGTTCTTACGCCAGACATCTAGCCCCTTTCTGGACCGACCTAACTCCCCTTCAGGAGTGTCCACAAGATCCACCAGGAGTCTTTCTGAATTAGATGTGGTGGTGCGCCTCCTGGAGCAACTGTTGACAGCCAGAGGGATAACAAATGTTCCTAAGACTCATCCCACTTCGGGGTTTGGGTCTATTGCTCCTAGGACTCCCACTTATTCTCCTCCCTTGAGGGAAATCCATTCCTTGACACCAACAGTGACCCTCACAGAGGCTTTGAGGCCACCCCTTTGGGTTTTGGTTCCATCGGAGCCATCCCTTCCTCAGTCTCATGCTTGGGGGCGGAACCCTCGGTTCTGAGCACGGTTCCAAGTTTTTTTTTTATCGGTTCCGTACTTGTATCCGGGGACAATGCCTGCCCCAATCTTGCATGAGGCTCAATCCCCGGGAGCGGGTCTGGCAGAGTGGGGTGTGACCCCAGTTCCGAGATTGTCCTCAGTTCCGGGCACCCATTCCTCTTTGGGCAGGCCTGCTTTCCAGGTGATGGAGAGGGTGCTTGCTTCTGGAAGCGGTCCTCCTACATCAGACTCCCCTTGCTCCCTCTGAGCTACAGCTGCCACAGGCCACATCCCCAGGACACAGAGAGCAGAAGCCACAGGAAACCCCAGTTCAGGGTACTCTTCCTTCTGAGTCTTCCTCAGACATCCCCACTGAAGAGCCTCCTCAGAAGGAGTGTAAGGGGAACACTTAACACTCTGGAGGAGTCTCTCTCAGAGGATACGGACTATGATGATGGGGTGGGATCTCCACGGTCACCCCCTGACTGTCTCATTTGGAGACATCCTGGAAATATTGAAACAGAGGGGTGGCTGGAAGCCCTCTAACCCATCCTCTGAGTCAGTCTTCCTGCAGGCTTTCCACTCTCAGCCTTCTACTTCTTGGGTGACGCCACCTGCCAATGAGTTAGTCCAGCTTTGTCATGCAGCGTGCTGGAAGAATCTAGAATGATTCTATTGAGGCCATTCTCTGGAGACCAGAAAAGATTCTTTCCCCACCAGAGGAACATCCCCACTGGTCTATAGGCTTGCAGTAGACGCTATGGTGGTGGGCGGTGGCCACTAAAAAGGATCTTGCGGAAAAAAGTCCTACTCCTCACCCGCCCAACAGAGTCCTGGGCTGTGGATAGACTAATAAAGTGAGTATTTACTTCAGCAACCTTTGCAGTCAGGTCCCTGAACTACTTGGCACATTTCACAAGGCTCCAAAGAGATCTGATTTCCAAACTTTCTGGAGCCCTCGCGGGTCACGTTTCTGACTGGGCACGAGACAAGGTTGCCTCTCAACTTGCTACACTTGAGCCTATCTCCAACTCGTCCATGCGGTTGCTTTCCCACACAACTGAAGGGGCAGCTAGAGCTGCGGGTGCAAGCATAGTCATGAGGTGTCTTGCCTGGATGCACATCTGTGACCTCGCAGACTCCTTCGAGTCCTCCTTTTGGAACACCCCTATTGAACCATATTCCTTGTTTGGTTCTAAAGTAAAGGACACACTGGCCAGGTGCGAGCAGGGTGGAAAGACCCTGTCTGCCATTGGCCTACTTTTTTCCAAGCCCCAACATTCTTTTTCCAGGAACCAGAGGAGTGGGAAAATGTCACAAAAATCTCATGGTCCTTTCCACAACGCACATGGTGAGGATTCCCCTAGAGGCAGAGGGGGTTCCAATGGTGGAAGATGCCTCTTCAGGGGCAGAGGGGTCCCCAAAATCAAAACTCCAAGGATTCTCTGGATGGTCTTATCAGCACTGCTGAAGAGTTGCCCCATTGCTTTCCTCTGGAAGCAGTCGGGCTTGTTTTTCTCTGCACCAAACTGCCTGGCACTCTATTACAAAAGATTGATGGGTGCAGAGAATAATCTCCAGAGGCCATTACATTCCTCTAACATCACATCCAAAACCTACAAAGCACCGTCACGATGTTCCACCCAGTCAAAGGGAAGAAGCTGCTTCAGAGATAAGAAAGCTGTGTCAAACAAAAGTTCATCTAACCACTCCCCTCAGACCAATGCGGATCCGGTTTTTACTCTGTTTGGTGCCAAAAAAGACCGGGGACTGGAGACTAATTTTGGATCTCAGCCATCTAAACAAGTCAGTGGTACAAACCAAATTCCACATGGTCACTATTAAATCCATTCTCCCTTTTTTACAGGAGGATGTTTGGATGTGCTTGATAGACCTCCAGGATGCGTATTACCACACCAAACTGACAAATGCTCCAGGAGTCTCCTTCACTTCCGACTAGGAGACAATCATTACCAGTTCAGAGCCCTGCCATTCAGTCTCTCGACTGCCCCAGAGTGTTCACGAAATGCCTAGCAGTGGTGACAGCTCATCTGAGACTTTTCGGATTCCAGGTGTTTCCATATTTAGATGATTGGCCCCTTTCTGCCTCCACCAAGCATCTCCTGACCATGGCCCTATGTTATACACGCTCACTAGCGGAGTTTCTAAGCATCACAGTTCATTGGGAGAAATCCAGTTAACAACCTACCCAACAACCGGAATTTATAAGGGCTGATGTTCATCGTGATTCACTGTTGCAGTCATGACTGTAGGGTTTCTCCCCTGCCGGCAGGCAGTCCTCGGTCGGCCAGAATCCCAAAGTCTGGGTCCGGCGTCGGCTGCTCAGCCATGCTCCCTGACGTCAGAGCGCCAGTAGTACAAAGTTGACAGCCGACGCCATGTTCTCCAGTCTTTCTTGCCGTGCAGTGATAGCAGTTCGCAAGTGCCGGTCGGATGACTCCTGACAATTTTTTATAAACGTACTTTAGTCCGAAGACTTTCTTCTCCTACTCAAAGCTAAGTACCCCGTTGGGGGAACTTTTTTCTTGCTCCAGTCCGATGTCAGAAAAAGTTAATAATTGTATTTCATGTGGGAAGCAAATACCTCATAGGGATTTTCATTCTTACAGTATTCCTTGCTTAGGCCCTGACCACGACGTAGCTAGTTGTCGGTTTTGTGCTAGATTCAATCAACGTACGATTAAACGAAGGTACAATTTTGCATTTCATTACTTCGGTAGGCGTTTTAATTACAAAATGTCGTCGGATACGGTTCCGGCTTCCAGAGTTCACAAACGACGCAAGGATAAAGACAGGCCTCCGAGGTCCAACTCAGACGATGTTGTACAAGCAGAGCTAGCTTCAGTTTTGGCCGTCGTCAGTGAGGCGCTTTTGCAGCCCCTGTCGTTGGCCATTTCGGAACCGATGGCTGAAACGGACTCCCACGAGGAGCCAACTAGGCCTTTGAATATTTCTGTTGCAGGACCTTCGGACAATGCTCCTTCGGATGGGCCCGGAGCCGCTGTGCAGGTACCGGCTTCAGAAGGGGTTTTCAGGCCTACTCAGCTTCTAATAAAGGCAAAGCCAAAGACAAAGGCAAAGACTCCTTCCAAATCAAAGACTGCAGCCCAGGCCTCTTCTGACCCGGCACCCAAGTCTCAGAAACAGTTACTTAAGATGGCGGAGGACTTACTTACTATGATTAGGGGTTCACATCCCCCTCCAATTAAAAGGCCAAGGCAGGAAGTGTATTATGACTCCTCTGATCAGGCTTCTGTTTCTTCAGATGTTCTTCATTCCACATTGCTGCAGTCCTAACCATTGGGTAGTCCGCTGTCCAGTCGGCCCGAATACCAAAGTATATGGCTGACGTCGGTCAAGGCGCATTAGACTGATGTCAGGACGTCAGGGTACTAATGCGCATGACCGACGTCATATCCTCAGTCTTTTTTGCCGCATGGTCCGATGCAGAAGCAGTTTTGCGAGTGCAGGTTGGCGTTCTGAAAAATTTCCGAAGTCGGAGTTTCAGACCAAATCAAAGTTGGCTAAGTACCCCGTTGGGGAACATTTTGGTTTTTTCTTGCCTCAGTATTTAACCGGATGTCAGAAAAAGTGAATAACTGTATTTCTTGTGGGAAGCAGATACCTCATAGGGATTACCATACTTTGTGTATACCTTGTTTAGGGCCTGAGCACGACGTTGTTGGTTGCCGCTCTTGTGCTAGATTTAACAAACGCACTATTAAGAGAAGGTTAGACTGTGCCAGGTTAGTGTTTGGGAAGCGTTGTAATTATAAAATGCCGTCGGATGCTCCGCCGCTTCGTCAAAAGCGCAAGGACAAAACAGCAAAGCCTAGGGTTGATGAACCGGCAGTCCCGGACGTCGGTTCTTTAGAAGGCTCAGTGGAGCCAGAGGTTTTGCCAGGAGTTTCTTTGGAGTCTCAGGCAGAGACTTTACTGTTACAGGATGTGCCCTCTCAGGAGGTAGGCCAGGCTGAGGGGGCTTCACAGGTAACTGTTCTTCCCTCTCTTCCCAAGGTAGTTAGAGCCTCTCCTTCTGTTTCCAAAACTTCTTTGAGAGGTAGGCCAAGTTTAGCTTCAGTGGGGGCTTCTCCTAGCACTTCAGGTTCTGTGCCTAAGAAACATATGCTTAAAATGGCAGAAGATTTAATTACTATGATTAGAGGCTCTATGCCCTCCTGATAAGAGGCCTAGGGTGGAACCTGAGTTTGAGAGTTTTGAACAGTGTTCAGAGGCTTCTGAGTCTTCTCGGAAGACTTGCAGGAGTATCCTCCTTATTCTGATTCTGATGTGGATGATTCCACTCCTACAGCTTCTCCTCCTGAGGATTTCTCATTTTCAGAGACTCTGCATTCCATGAGGGAGCACTTTAAATGGGAAGGCCAAGATTACTCTGATTCCAGGAAAAGGCTTAGGGAATTCTTATTTTTACCCCAGCATAGGCCCTTAGCTATACCTCCTGTGTTGAATGTGGTGGAAGATGTTTTTGCAGAGGCTTCCTGAACCCTGATTCTTTGCCTCCTGCCCTGTTAAACCTGATAGGTACTATAGGGTGCCTGAAGCTCATAAGTATCTGTTTAAGAGTCCTAGGGCAGACCCGAAACTGTTTCTCAGGGGCCTAAAGGTGTTAAGGCCTCTGTTGTTAAAAATCCTGTTCCCACTGATAAAGAGGCAAGGGCTTTGGATAGGTGGGGAAAGAAAGTGTATACTTCTTCCACTTTAGCCATGAGAGCGTTGAATTGTCAGTTTCACATGCTAAAATATCAAAATTATCTCCTTTCACAATTGAAATCTAAGGTGGATGCTTTGGCGGAAGGTATAGAGTGTAAAGAGTTGCTGGATTTAGTTCATGTGTCTGAACAAGTGGGTAAGCATTCTTTGCAATGTGGTTTTGATGCTGTGCAGGCCTCCTCGAGGGTGGCTGCCACTAGTTCTGTTCTTCGCAGGCATGCCTGGTTGAGGGATCAGAATTTAGCAGAGCATGTTAAGACTAGGATTTTGGATGCTCCTTTACAGTCTGATGTGTTATTTGGTTCGCCTGTGGAAGCAGTTTTAAAGAAAATGGAGGACAAAGCTAAGTCTATGCAAACTGTTAAAGATTTTTGCAGGTGCAGCCACCAAGTTTAGTAGAAATTGGCCTACTAAGGGATGGACATATCCTGCTTATGATTCCCAGTCTAGGGGTAGGTCTAGACGTGGTAGGGGCAGAGCTCAAGGTTCTTTAGGCCTAGAACAGGGGTTCACCTGCTCAGGCTTCTGGTGAGGGCCGGGGTCAGTCCTTTCGTAAACAGACCCAATGACCTGCCTTTTCAGCTGCCAGTAGATTCTCGTCTGGCAGCTCCTTTGGGAGGAAGACTGTCTCTGTTCAAAGAAAATTGGGATTTAATCACTCAAGACAGATGGGTGTTGGATATCATTCACCACGGTTACAGGTTTTATTTCCATACATTGCCCCCTTCAAAGGCATGCCAGACGTTCCCCTCCACAAAGGAAAGAGGCTCACAAGCAAATTTCTCTGTTACTCCAAATAGGGGCCATTCAGCCAGTCCCTGTACCAGAAAGGGGCCTAGGATTTTATTCTCGCCTGTTCCTAGTACCAAAGAAGGGGAACACGTGGAGACCAATTTTGGATTTATCTATCCTCAACACTTATCTGGACATTCCCAAGTTCAAGATGTTGACGTTACAACAGCTTTTACCTCTGCTGGGCAAAGATCATTGGATGGTAACTTTAGATCTCAAGGAAGCTTACCTTCATGTGCCTATAAGACTAAGTTGCAGGAAGTATCTGCGTTTCGAGCTGGAAATTCTCATTATCAGTTCTCTGCATTGCCCTTTGGCTTATCTACTGCGCCCAGAGTATTCACAAAGGTTCTGGCTCCAGTGATAGCTTACTTCAGGCTAAAAGGAATTCAAATCTATCCTTACTTGGACGACTGCCTGATTCTGGCTCAAGAAAAGGAAGACCTTCTACAGCATCTGGAATATGTCATAGCAGTGCTAAGATGCCTAGGGTATTCTGTGAACGAAATAAAGTCCAGTCTAGTACCCTCTCAAGACATGTGCTTTCTGGGTGTGAGACTGAATACAGCAGCCCAGATGGCCTTTTTAACCCCGGACAAACAAAAGAATCTTTCCTGTTACTTCCATCAACTATCTCTTCAGTCCGGGCTGACTGCAAGGACAGTCCTTCAAGCCTTAGGGTTCATGGCATCTTGTATTCTGGTGCTTCCCAATGCCAAACTGCATATGAGGAAGCTGCAATGGTATCTCAAAAATGTGTGGACACAGCACTGCCAGGATCTGGACACTGTCATTCAAATAATACCTTGCATTCAAAAAGAATTTTTGTGATGGGCTCAGGAATGTCACCTAAACAAGGGACTCTCTGTGACCCGGCCAGAGGCGAGTCAGATTTTAACGACAGATGCCTCGGACATTGCTTGGGGAGCTCATCTAAATGGAAAGTGGATACAAGACAAGTGGCCTGTCAGACTACAGCATCTACATATCAACATGAAGGAGATGTTAGCAGTCCAGTTTGCATTAATGGCTTTCAAGGAGTTACTTCTTCCTGGGCAGGTGTTGATTCTAACAGACAACACAACTGTCATGTGGTACATCAACAAACAAGGGGGAACACATTCTTATCCTCTATGCAGGCAGGCAATGATTTTATGGGAGACTGCGGTCAGCTTGCAACTAACTCTTCAGGCAAGGTTTCTGCCGGAGCACAGAACTCCTTAGCAGATGTGTTAAGCAGGCAAATCATGGATCCCCACGAGTGGAAACTGGATCTTCATGTATTTCAGAAATTGACGGTGTCATGGGGAACTCCAGACATAGATCTGTTCGCTTCTCCACTAAACCACCAGCTGCCAAAGTTTTGCACAAAGGGGTTTCATCATACAGCTTGGAAAGTGGATGCTCTTTCTTTCAGTTGGAAAAATCTTCATGTGTATGCCTTTCCACCTCTGCCTCTTCTTCCAAAGGTGCTCCTAAAGGTCAGACAAGACAAGCCAAGGATGATTTTAATAGCTCCAGATTGGCCTCGCAACACTGGTACCCACTACTAAGGAGTCTGGTAAGGCAGCCCCATGGCCTTTACCTTTGATTCCACATCTGTTATCTCAGAAGGACGGTCACCTGCTCAATGTCAAGCTTCACTCTCTTCATCTAACAGCCTGGCATATTCTGTGTTGAAACACAGCAGGTCTCAACTTCCTCAACAAGTTTTAAATGTGATTTTGGAAGCTAGAAGACCTAGTACAAGAAAAGTGTACGCAGAAAAATGGAAGAGATTTTTATTTTGGAGTGCAGCAAAGAATTTGGAGATTTCTGAGCCTAATTTGAGTGTGGCTCTTCAATATCTTACTGAGTTACTGGACAAAGGTTTGTCTTTCTCTTCCATTAAGATTCATGCTGCAGCAATTTCAGCTCACTATGATTGTGACCCACCATTGTTTTCGCATCCTTTGTTCAAGCAGTTTCTTAGAGGGGCAAAGAATATAAGACCCCGTAGAGCTCCTACTCCTGCTTGGGATCTCAATTTTGTGTTGGAAAAACTTACTCTACAACCTTTTGAGCCTGCGGCTACTGCTGACTTGAAATACTTGTCATGGAAGACTGTTTTTTTGTTGGCTATTACTTCTGCAAGAAGGGTTTCTGAGTTGCAGGCCCTTATGGCAGTAGAGCCCTTTTTGATTTTCCATAAGGATAGGGTATCATTACGTACTAATCCTTCCTTTATGCCTAAGGTGGTTTCTAGTGTGGCTTTAAACCAAACTATTCATCTGCCTACTTTCTATGCAGATCCCCAAAATAAGGGGGAAAAGATTTTGCACACTTTAGATGTACATAGGCAGTTGCGTTATTATTTAAGCAGGACTAAGGATTTCAGGCAGTCTCAGCAATTGTTTGTTTCTTTTGCTTTGAGTTCTCAGGGCAAGCCTGTGTCTAAGCAAACTATTTCTAAGTGGATTGGGTTTTGCATTTCATTTTGTTACTCCCATCATGGCAAGGAGATTCCAGCTGGGATTAGGCCTCATTCCACTAGGGCTACTGCCACTTCAACAGCTTTTCTAAGGGGGGTGGCAACTAAGGATATTTTGGAGGCAGCTACTTGGAGTTCAGTGCATACTTTCTCTAAGCATTACCACCTTCCTCTCTACTCTAAATCTAGGGCTGGTTTTGCCACAGCTATTTTGCAAGGCATGTTGACAGCTCCTGCTTCCTTATGATTTGCCAGCCTCCCTTACCTCTGCTTTGGGATTCTACCCAATGGTTAGGACTGCAGCAATGTGGAATGAAGAACATAGTACAGTTTTGTACCTACCATAAATGTAGATGTTCGAGGATCCACATTGCTGCAGTCCAATTTACCTCCCTCCTTCCCTCTGTGTTTAGGGGTGGTGGTGTGGGCTAATATATATATATATATATATATTCTTGTACATTTGTATATATTGTATATATGTTTGATGCAGGGCTTTTTGGTGTTTTGGTTTGGGCCTTGTCTTTTTAGGGTCTTCTGACATCTGGGGCAAGAAAAGACTGAGGATATGACGTCGGTCATGCGCATTAGTACCCTGACGTCCTGACATCAGTCTAATGCGCCTTGACCGACGTCAGCCATATACTTTGGTATTCGGGCCGACTGGACAGCGGACTACCCAATGGTTAGGACTGCAGCAATGTGGATCCTCGAACATCTACATTTATGGTAGGTACAAAACTGTACTTTTCTTCTTCTGACCAGGAATATTCTTTCCCTCCTTATGAGGATTCTGATGCTGAGGAATCCATTCCTTCAGTTTTTCCCCCTGAGGATTTCTCTTTTGGGGAAACTTTGTATGAAATGAGGGAACATTTTCACTGGGAAGGACAGGAGTTCTCGGAATCTAAGAAAAGACTAAGGGATTTTCTTCTTCTTCCCCAACATAGACCCCTGGCTATTCCTCCTATTTTGGATATTGTGGATGATGCTTTTTCGGAGGCTAACTTAACTGCTGGCTCTTTTCCTCCAGCTCCTGTTAAGCCAGACAGATATTATAGGGTTCCTGATTCCCACCAGTTTTTATACAAGAACCCTACTGCTGATCCTAAAACCATTTCTCAGGGCCCTAAGGGGGTTAAGACTGCTTCTGCTAAAAACCCCATTCCCACTGAGAAGGATTCCAGATCTTTAGAAAGATGGGGCAAAAAAGTGTACGCTTCAGCTACTTTATCTATTAGGGCTTTAAACTGTCAATTTCATATGCTGAAATACCAGCAATTCCTTCTGTCTGTTTTGAAACAAAAGCTAACTTCCATTTCCGCCTGTGCAGATGACAAGGGATTACATGACTTAATGCATGCCACTGAACAAGTTGGGAAGCATGGTTTACACTGTGGATTTGATGCCTTAGAGGCTTCTTGTAAGGCTGCTGCCTCTGGTACAGTCATTAGAAGGCATGCTTGGCTAAAGGAACAAAACTTGCCAGATCAAGTAAAAGCTAAGTTATTGGACCCTACTGTTCAGCATAATGTTTTGTTTGGATCTAAGGCTGAAGAGGTGATAAAGAAGATGGAGGATAAGGCAAAATCCATGCAAACAGTTAAGGATTTCTTACAAGTACAGCCACCCAGATTTAGTAGGAATTGGCCTACAAAAAATTGGTCCTTTCCCAATTCAGACAGGCCTCGGAGGGGTAGATACAGACGCTCCCAAGGAAGGCCTCAAACACAAGCCTCTTACAGACCAAAACAGTGGGCTGCTTCCACCCCTAGGGGAGGAGAGGACAGGCCGGAAGCTCATAGAAAACATGCTCAATGACTCCCTCTATTGGGCTGCAGGAACTTCTTGCCTGGAAGCCCCTCTCGGAGGAAAACTTTCTCTTTTTCGCCTAAATTGGACTCCTATAACCCAAGACAAGTGGGTTCTGGATGTGGTTTCCAGAGGTTACAAATTCCATTTTCATACCCTACCAAGACCAAGCGGATGGCCAGATCTACCAAAACATCAATGGTTAGAGGCCTTAAACCAGGTGGAAGCCCTCTTGGCTATGAAAGCCATAGAACTGGTTCCACTTTCAGAAATGGGACAAGGTTTTTACTCAAGGCTCTTTCTAGTCCCCAGAAAGCAAAATTCATGGAGACCCATTCTGGATCTGTCAGTCTTAAATACTTTTCTCGAAATACCAAAATTCAAGATGCTTACTCTACAGCAGCTACTCCCAATGCTGACCAAAAATGCATGGATGGTAACTTTGGGTTTAAAGGAGGCTTATTTACACATTCCCATCAGGCAGGAGTGCAGAAAATACCTCAGGTTCAGGGCTGGATCGAGGCATTATCAATTCTCTGCGCTGCCCTTTGGATTGTCTACTGCGCCCAGGGTCTTCAAGTGCCTGCCTCCAGTAATAGCTTATTGCAGACTCAAGGGAATTCAAATTTACCCTTATCTGGATGATTGTCTTATTCAGGCAGACAGCAAGGATGTCTTAATCCAGCATCTAGAATTTGTTCAGAAACTTCTCAAGTTCCTGGGATTCACTGTAAACATAAAAAAGTCAAATTTGACACCCTCGCAACAGATAACTTTTCTGGGTGCTCTTCTAAACACAACAACCCAGATGGCATTTCTGACATACGAAAAACAATTACAGCTGGCTTCAACTTTCAAAACCTTGGCAACATTAACTCAGCTCTCTGCAAGGAAATTCCTGCAAGCTTTGGGTTATATGGCCTCCTGCATCCTTCTCTTACCATATGCAAGACTACATATGAGGAAAATACAGTGGTACCTAAAAAGTGTATGGTCTCAGCATTGCCACAGTTTAGACATACAGATCACCATCCTGCCTTGTCTTCAAAAGGAATTCCTTTGGTGGTCCAAGGCATGTACTCTAAACAAATGGAGACCCTTCAGTCTGCCTCCAGCCAGTCAGATACTAACCACGGATGCCTCAGATTATGCATGGGGAGCCCATTTCAGTGCACCTGTCTGCAGGGCCTTTGGACAAAGGATCAGAAGCACCTGCATATCAATTTAAAGGAAATACTAGCCATTCAGAACGCTCTATTGGCCTTCAGGAATCTTCTACAACCAGGGCAACTACTCATACGGACAGACAACACCACAGTTACATGGTACATAAGCAAGGGGGATCACATTCCTATCCCCTTTGCAGACTAGCCATGAATCTATGGAACACAGCTCTAGCTTGCAAATTGGAACTTCAAGCTCAGTTTCTACCAGGGAAGCAAAACTTCCTGGCAGACAGTCTGAGCAGAAACCTGTCGGACCCACACGAATGGATGCTAGACACCGAAATATTCAAGATGATTACAGCAGTCTGGGGATGTCTTCACATAGACCTCTTTGCATCCCACCTCAATCATCAACTACAGATTTTTTGCACCAGGACATTCCACAAACTAGCTTGGAAAGTGGATGCACTATCATTCAGTTGGAGAAACCTCTCTGGGTATGCCTTCCCGCCTCTACCTCTTCTTCCACGGGTGTTATTAAAGATCAAACAAGACAAGCCCAAGATGATAATTTTGCTTGCACCAAATTGGCCTCGACCGTTTTGGTACCCAAAACTGAAAAACCTTTCTCTGGAGCCCCCTTGGGTTTTACCACAGACTCCGAACCTTCTGTCCCAACACCATGGTCAGGTTCTGCACTCCCATGTCAAAACTCTCAACCTGGCGGCCTGGTTAATCCAGGGTCTATGATTCATTCTCTCCTACCCAAGCAGGTTATGGATGTCATTTTCGAAGCCAGATGGCCTAGCACTAGAAAATCTTATGCAGGAAAATGGAAAAGATTTTGCACCTGGATGCAGGCTCAGGATTTGGACCCTCTTATTCCTGACATTCCTCTGATCTTACTTTACCTGACAGACCTCTTACATAAGGGTCTCTCTTTTTCTTCCATAAAGATACATGCCTCTGCTATTTCTGCTCATTATAATACAGACCCTCCAATCTTTTCCCACCAGCTCATGAGACAGTTTCTCAGAGGAGCTAAGAACTTAAGGCCCCCTAGATCTCCACCCATTCCTGCCTGGGATCTCAACTATGTTCTGGAAAAACTTGCTTTACCTCCTTTTGAGCCTGCTGCCACATCTGACATCAAGTTTTTATCTTGGAAGACAGCCATCCTGTTAGCTCTGGCCTCTGCCAGGAGAGTTTCGGAGTTGCAAGCTCTCATGGCTGTGGAACCTTATATTATTTTTCATCAAGATAGGGTGTCTTTAAGGACTAATCCTACTTTCATGCCTAAGGTGGTTTCCAAAGTGGCTTTAAATCAAACTATTCACTTGCCAACTTTTTTCCCCAGTCCTCAAAATAAGGGGGAAAGGATCTTACATTCCTTGGATGTACACAGACAACTACATTTTTACCTGGACAGAACCAAAGACATCAGGAAATCAGAACAATTGTTTGTTTCTTATGCTTCAAGTTCCCAAGGTAAAGCCATTTCACAACAGACCATTTCAAAATGGATTGCTCATGGAATCATATTTTGTTATTCACACCATGGAAAGCAAATCCCAGTGTGTATAAGGACTCACTCTACCAGAGCTGCTGCCACTTCAGCTGCCTTCCTCAGGGGAGTTCCTACCAAAGACATTTTGGAAGCTGCAACTTGGAGTTCAGTGCATACTTTTTCTAAGCACTACAGTCTACCTCTCTACTCTAAGTCTAGGGCAGGCTTTGCTTCTGCAGTCTTGCAGGGCCTTTTAGCTGCCCCCTCTATTTTATGACCTCCTCCCTTTTATTCTGCTTTGGGATTCAACCCTACAGTCATGACTGCAACAGTGAAACACTATGAACATAGTACAGTTGTGTACACTTACCATAAATGTAGATGTTCGAGTGTCTTCACTGTTGCAGTCTGGGTTACCCTCCCTCCTGTCCCCTCTTATTTTTTCTTTTTTGTGTTTCCCTTCACCCTTCTTCTGAGGTGTATTTGCAAAGGGTATGGGATCTTACTCATTTTGGAACACCTGACGTCTGGGGCAAGAAAAACTGGAGAACATGGCATCGGCTGTCAGCTTTGTACTCCTGGCGCTCTGACGTCAGGGAGCATGGCTGAGCAGCCGACGCTGGACCCAGACTTTGGGATTCTGGCCAACCGAGGACTGCCTGCCGGCAGGGGAGAACCCTACAGTCATGACTGCAACAGTGAAGACACTCGAACATCTACATTTATGGTAAGTGTGCACAACTGTACTTTTTAAATACTCGAACATGCCTGGTATCTCTACCAGCTCACAGGCTTCAAGAGGTTAAGATTGCAAGTACGAGTGATACTCTGTCAAAGAAAGGTGTCAGCAAGAGAAGTTCTCCAGGCTCTGGGGTCCATGGCTGTGGCCATTCCGATTGTTCCTTTGGCAAAATTACACATGTGACTGTTACAATGGCTCCTATTGTCCCAATGGTTGGCAAATCTTCACCCCCTAAACTCACAGATCCTCATTACCAACTCTTGCAAGCAAGATCTTCTCTGGTGGATGACGCCAGACGAAAAATGTTGGTGTCGCCCCTTCCAAACTCCTCAACCCAATGCCACGGTGACCACGGATGCTTACCTGATAGGGTGGGGGGGGGGGCATTTTCAGGGAAAGACAGTCCAAGGCACGTGGTCCAGCTTAGAAGCCAACCTGCATATCAGTGTTCTGGAGCTGATAGCGGTGCTGTTGGTGTTGCAGGCATTACATCCACTCCTTCCATCGGGAATGACTGCTGTTCAGTCAGACAATATGTCAGTAGTCTGGTACATAAACAAGGAGGAACCAAATCTTACCCCCTGTGTTGAGAGGCCATGAGAATTTGGCACTGGCCGATAGCTTCTGACTGCTTTCTTATAGCAATGCATATCCTGGGGAGCTCCAACATGATTGCGGACAGGCTGAGCAGATGCATCCTCCTCCCACACAAGTGGTCTCTCAATCCAGATGTGACGGCAGAAATTTTCAGGCGATGGGGCCAGCCTTGTTGCGTTCTCTTCGCTTCCCCTTTGAACAAATAATGCAGCAGCTTCTTTGCCCTCTTTTTCCCCCAGAGGGAGGAGTCCCTGAGAAACACTCTGACTCACGATTGGCCCACTGGTCTCCTCTTATGCTTATCCTCCAATTCCTTTGATACCCCTATTTTTGAAGAAAGCAATTTAGGTGATTCTCATTGCCCCATTCTGGCATCGACAAGTGTGGTTCCCCTTCCTCCGGCCTCACCTGTTAACAACCTTCATGGATCCTGGACACTCGTCCAGACTTAATCTCTCACCCCCAAGGGTTGACTCTCCCAAATCTGTCCACTGAAGCTGACAGCTTGGTTTCTCCACTTCCGTTAGTCACCAGGCAGGAAACCCTCTCCTCACCTGTTTGCGATATTATTCTGGCCTCCCATAAGCCATCCACCAGAAAACTTTACAGAGATAAGTGGAAAAGGTTTGCTGTCTGATTTAAAGAACAGATGCTAGACCCCCTCTCAGCTCCAGTCTCTGTTATACTTCAGTCAGCTTCTACCATTCCAGTCCACTTAGCAGCTATTTCCAATTTTCATAACAGTTTAGAGGACATTCCACTTATCTCCGCCCACCTATGCAAGACCTTTCTCAAAGGAGTGTTTCATAGTAGACCTCCAATCAGGCATCCTTTAGAGTAATGGAATCTCTCTCTGGTACTACAGTCTCTTGCTTTACTCCCTTTTGAGCCTACTGCAAAATGTGACCTCAAATTTCTATCATGGAAATCTCTATTTTTTGGTGGCTGTCACATCAGCTAGACAGATATCAGAATTGCAAGCCTTATGCATCAAGAGTCCGTATTTAATTTTTCATAAAGACAGAGTATCTCTACGTACTAATCCATTTTTTCTCCCCAAAGTGATTTCTGATTTCTCTGTGAACCAGTCCATTGAACTCAGAGTGTTTTTCCCAAATTGTTACAATAAAGGAGAATACTGTCTACATGCATTGGATGTACATAGACAACTATGTTTTTACTTGGATCTGACTAAATCTATTCGCAAGTCAGATCAACTTTTCATTTCCTTTTCTGGACCAAAAATGCTGTATCAAAAGTCACTTTATCAAAATGGCTCAGAGATTGTATTACTTTTTCAAATTCACATGCGAATGAGCCTAAACCTGTCGATATCAAAGCACATTCAACGAGAGCCATAGCAACTTCTGTTGCTTTTCACTCCAGAGCCTGTATGGATGACATTTGTGCAGCAACCATTTGGGCTAAACCTCACACTTTCATCAAACATTACAAATTGGATATGGTCTCCAGGGGAAGAGAGGCCTTTGGCTCAGTGGTACTCAGGAATGTTCTTCCATAAGGGCCACCCAAGTTTTCAATTAGCTTTGGATTCTGTCCCATCAGTGATGAATAGGAAGAAGATTAACAACATCAGGTAAAGAAGTTATGTCTTCCTATAATGTTCCATCTGTGTTGTTGATCTTCCATTCATCAATCCCACCCTTTCCTCCCCACCAAAAGCTCCTGGTGGATCTTATGGGTCCTTGTGGTGTTTTCCGGGTTTCTGTGCAGAAATGGCGTCTGCTTTTACTTCTATATGTTCTATGCAAACTCAATCTGAGGTAACTGGGAGAAGGGCATTGTGGATAGTAGCTTAGCTCGAGAGTTTTTGGTGTATGCGAGCTTAGCACAAGGCCGACTTGGTTCTGACGGCTTGGAACCAAACCCATCAGTGATGAATGGAAGATGATCAACAACACAGATGGAATGTTATAGTAAGACATAACTTCTTTTTTTCTCCAGTTCTCTTCATTAACTCAGCATCTGTTTCCCTCCACTTAATAATTCACTTCACTCTTTCCTCTCCTGTATAACTACCAAAATTTCAAATGCTTCTCCAAACATCATGTGTCTGTTGGCTGTTACTAACAGCCTATCTAACAAACTATCACTGTATACATTCACCCCAAGACTCTTTCCTGCTGCAGTTTACTCAGCATACTATGAAATCAGTTGTAGCTATACCAATATATCTACATATTTTAAGCTGTTACCTTCAGTTTATTTTAAGCACAAAATACTTCACTATGACTCTACACTCTAAAAATAAAACTCATACAGATTCCCTCTAAACTGATGCACTACTCTCAAAAAGTGTGGTGATATCCACCCCAACCCAGGCCTCCAAAACTCTAGTTATTCTAAATAATAAATAACCATCCCTACAAACTTGTGACTTAACTAACAGTTCTTCAACTACCACCTCAAACTATACCTCTTTCCAACTGCACTGTCCTACCATTAAACTACCAACTGTCCATACTAATAAAACTAGCACATCAAACCCCTCAACCAATCATTCTTCCACTAGTGTACTACAAAAATTGAATATTGTCGCTTTCATCCTCCATAACATTTGTAACAAAATTATAGAATTACATACCTGGATATCACAGTATAACCCTGATATTCTTGCCAGCTCAGATTCCTGGGTTTAAGCCTAACTTTAAAGATTCTGAACCATTCCCTCCAGGCTATAGTATTATCATAGGTAGTAGGCCCCATAAAAAAGCAGGTGGGGTAACCTTAATTTATCCAAATTCATACAGACTCTTTCCCTGTTCGCACAACATCCCAAATTTCCAAAATATCAAAATACTTGTATCACTGCTAAAGCTCAACAATTAAAAAGCAACTATGTTTTGTTGTAATCTGTATCCCACTTGAAATAATATAGTAACTTTAGAAGGAATCCTGTCCTAGACAACTAGCAACATACCTTATGAAAAAAAATCATACTAAGAAATGTAAATATTGAGTGGCAAAACCTTACATCAGTCTTTTAATCAAACAGTGTAAATCTCTGTTTGCACACAACTTAAGAGACCCACTCAATGTAATAATATCAACAGTAAAGTTGCAATTCTAGACTGGATATTGGTCTGTGGGTTTCCTATCACTTGGTAAAGGCTTTCAAGCCCAACTACTGGAAATGCCGAAACTCACTGCTGCTGTGGACCCAGGAGCAAGCTAACATGGTTTTGGAAGGGGGCAATGTTGTTTTTAAAATTGCTGGTCTTCGGTATTACAACCTTTGGTGTCCACAGTTCTGACAAGTTCTGACTCTAGTAAATTTACAACCTGTGAAACCAATCCAGATTCACTTAATGACCACCATTCAGTCTACAGCCATAGAAATACTACCCATCAGGCTAGCATTCACTTAAATTTTCTAAATTCAGTAAAGACTCCATCAATACATTGAAAGCCTTTAATTGGTCTGCCCTAAAAAATGACCCACTCGACAAGGCAGTCAATAAGTTTAATATCTTCTTAAATGTCCAAAACACACAGGAAACAGCTCCAATACTAAATAGACACTTCTTAAATGTACTAAACGGCCACTCCCACTCTGCATAAAAAGAGTGACACGCACCAGAAAAACTACAATGTCTAACAGAAGCAAATGTTTTAAAGAATGGCTTAAACTTAAAACTCCCTATAACCTGCAGCTCTGTAGAGAATTGCACAGCTGAGTAAAATAAAGAAAAAAAATATGACCGAAATAAAAACTGTGTTATAGCCATTTACAACTTCAGAATTTCTGGGTTCATTTTTTCTGTTGGACATCAATACCTTACATGTTACATCCAGGCTTAAATAAGGAACCCAGCCCTCCCCATAATGGCTCTCCATGAGAAATTGCTTCCTTATTCAATACGTACATCATAGAAAGCATTGCCTCCCTAACTAAAAGCTCTTCACCCCCATCCAGTGCTTTAGCTGTCCCACAATAACATCAAGTTCTAGTATGTCTGTGATCAACAGGTTAGACAAAAAAACAGCATTCTCCATAAACCACACACACTACCACTTCCTTTATTCCCACCACACCATCTATATATGAATGTAATTCTCCCTTTGTATCCATTGCAAGCAACTTCATATAGGACCTGTCTCTTCATCAGTAATAATAAGCTTTTACTTAAATTCAAACCTTGCTCCACTGCAGCTGAGAACCTCTGATCTGAATACCTAAAGATATCTGCTGAGGCATTAGCATATCCGGTCTTTTATCCTCATCAGTAGATCAGTAGTTGAATCCCGTGTACTTTCATTGTAGAAAATATACTGTATCATCCCTCTGTGTAAAGGCGGCATCTTTGCTGACATCTCGAACTTCCAGTCTATTGCAATATTATCAATTTGCTGAAAAATTCTTGAAAGTTGTATTCATAAACAACTTCTCTACTATCTCTTACAAGAAGGGCTGATGTTAAGTTGTCAATCTCGCCTTCATTCTTGCTTGATGGGTTCGGAGCCGATCCTCGGCTCCGACTCAGCACTTTGCTAAGCTCGAGAGTCACTTTTACCAGCTCGAGGCAGCCCCATATCCCATGATGCAAGGCGGTAAGTACCCAGATCTCGTTTGCTGCTTCGCTGATGAGGTCCTCCTTTTACCAGCTCCTGGTAAGTGTTTAAATTTAAACTGCTTTAGCCCCTTTTAGACTATTTTTTCTTAGAAATCTTTCATTTTTTGTTAATTGTAAGACCCCTTTTGACTAAAATTATCCTTCCTCCTTAATTTTTTTAGTCAGGCCTTCCTTCCCTCCCATCCCCCCCCTGTCAGGGTGTGTGTGTGTGTGAGGTTTTTACTGTTTATACTTTAATTTTAATTGTTTGTTTGGGACTGTGTGTGTACTGTTTTCTGTATCCACTATGTCCAAAGAGCAGAGGGTCTCAGGCTTTAAGAAGTGTGACTCGTGCTGTCAGAAGATGTCTCTGACAGACGGTCACACTTCTTGTTTATACTGCCTGGGACCTCTCCACCTGCAGGACTCCTGTGCAATATGTCATTCTTTTAGCCAGAGAGTCCTGCAGGAAAGGAGAAACAAACTGATTTTAAGGGGACTCCTTAAACCGGAGGGCTCCCCGGCCAAATCGGCTCCGGGAAAGCCTTCCAAGTCTAAGGCCCAGGCTTCTGTACCCAAGCCTTCGGCCTTGGCTCCGACTTTGTCGGAGTCGAGATTGGCTCCGGCTACAGCCGATCCGACATTGGCTAAATCTTCGGGCACCGATAGCTATCGGTGCCGATACTTCCATGGTCACTTTGGTGTCGGTTCCGAGTACTGGCTCCGACCACCATGTGGCCCAGGCTTCGGTGTCAGCGCCGACCGGCTCCGACACCGCTATTTTGATGCCTGCATCGGCTCCGGCTGGAGCCGATGCGTCTAGATCTTCTCGGCGAAAAGTTATCGGCTCCGACTGGATCAGTAGCTTTGTCGGCTCCGATGGTTCCTTCGAGGAAGAGGTCCGGGTCCCCCTCTTTGGAACCGATTCTGTCGGCTCCGGCCTCACCTCTTCTTTCGGAACGGAGCCATCGGAGCCGATCATCTAGGTCGTCCAGGTTATCTGACCATGATTTAGAGAGGGTGGTAAGTAGATTATTAAAATCACAGGCACTGGCCCAGATGCTTCATAGTCCGTCTCAACAGACGACTATTAGTCCACACCCTCTTCAAGTTCCTCCTTCGACTCTACCCCAGAGTTTGGAGCTGGAGTCTACGGGGATAGTTACGGCTATGGCTGAGGGGCAGATACCCCCCCCCCCTTCTGCACCCTCGGCATCTACTCTTATCTCCTACTCGAGACCTTCCTTGGAGGGATTCGGTGGTCGGGCTTCCCTGGTCTCCTTCGAGGGGGTGAGTGGCATCGGACCCTTGTCTGACCCCGCTCTTCCCCTTGGAGCTTCGGCCTTGGTGAGCTCGGCTCAGACATCTGCCTCAGAGCCTTCCCTTTCGGTGGGCCCGGGAGTCCCAGTTTCTTCGGATCGGGTTCTCTCGGATCTCCCTGGGAGGGGGGCCTTCGAGGTGATGAAGAGTGTACTGGCCACTGGGCTCAGTCAGCAGTCTATTCCCTTAGCTCCTCCCTCTACAGTGCCTGTCTATATCTCTTCCATCTCACTTGCTCCCGGACCTAGAGATCCACCGCCTCAGGTTTCCCCATTGGGAAGAACCCCCTCTTCCGAGGATTCTCCTGACCAGTCAGGAGATCCTCCGCGCAAGAGGACTTGTAAGAGGAAACATCTGGACTCCCCTGAGTCTACCACTTCAGATACAGACTTAGATGAGTCGGAGGGATCCCCAAGATCCCCCTCTGAGGATGTCTCCTTTTCAGACATCCTAGAACTCCTAAAACAGAGGGGAAACTGGCCCTCCATAAATCCCTCCGAGGATGAGTCGGTATACCTAGAGGCATTTGGATCTCGACCCTCCACCTCCTGGGTGTCTCCACCTTCGACCCCTTATGGAGGTTATTGCTCGAAAGGCTTGGGCTGCTCCGGATTCTGTAGAGCCAGTTCCTTGGAGGCCGTCTAAATTTATTACAGCCCCTTCTGAAAAGCAATTCCTCACAAAAGGTGTCCCTGTTGATGCCATGGTGGTGGCGGCCGCCACTAAGAAGGAACTTGCAGATCCTTCCGTACCGGTCCATCCTCCTAATAAGGATTCTAGGACCATGGATAGGTATGGTAAGCGGATGTTCTCCTCAGCGACCTTTGCCATGCTCGCTGAACTATTTATGTCACTTCACCAGACTCCAAAGGGACATCCTTAAGGAACTAGGTGAAGTAGTGCAGGATCCTACGGCTGCAGGGGCTCAAGAAAAGATTGCTTCTCAGCTAGGAATCCTTAATTCTATAGCTAACTCCTCCATGCGACTGATCTCGTATGCAGCAGATGGAGCGAGTAGAGCCGCGGGTACAGGAGTGGCTCTTAGATGTCAATCCTGGATGCGGCTCTGTAATTTTGCAGATCCCTTTAAGACGTCCTTCACGAATTCTCCCTTTGATGGGTCAGCATTGTTTGGCCCTCAAGTGAAGGATACATTGACCAGGTGTGAGCAGGACGGCAAGACTCTTTCTGGCGATGGGGTCCGTTTTTCTACCCCCTCTAGACCTTACCCCAAAGGTCAGAAGGGCGGAAAAATGTGGTTCTGTAAATCCCAGGGAGTCACGCCGGACGCACGTGGTCAGTTTACCCCTAGAGGCAGAGGGGGTAATAATAACAGACGCCGCTCTAGAGGCAGAGGGGGTCCACAAAACCTGGGAAGCAGAGAGCCTCTCTCTGACAAGCCCTTCCAACATCCCTGAGATGTTGCCCGACTGTCCATCCTTGGAGGCAGTCGGGGGAAGACTATCGCTGTACGCAGAAGCCTGGCATTCCCTCTCTCAAGACAGATGGGTACAGTCGATTATATTTGAGGAAAGTCCTTTCACTCACAAAAATTCCCTTCCAGATGTGCCACCCGGTCTAAGGGAAATTGCAGAGTTAGAAGTATCAAAGCTTCTACAAAAAAGAACCATTCAGCCAGTTACAACAGACCATTCAGAGCCCGGAATCTACTCAAGATTCTTTATGGTCCCCAAAAAGACGGGAGACTGGAGACCAATATTGGATCTCAGCAGACTCAACAAGTCTGTGAGAAAGACAAGATTTCGAATGGTCACACTTCAATCAATTTTGCCCTTCCTAGAAAAGGACAACTGGATGTGCTCAATAGATCTTCAGGACGCGTACTATCACATAAAAATTCACAGACGCTCCAGAAGGTTTCTCCGCTTTTGGCTGGGGTCCAGTCATTTTCAATTCAGAGCCCTGCCCTTTGGTCTCACTACAGCCCCCAGAGTGTTCACCAAATGTATGGCAGTGGTCACGGCTCACCTGAGACGTCAAGGATTCCAGGTGTTTCTGTATCTCGACGACTGGCTCCTTTCAGCCACCACCAGGCATCAACTTCTTCAAGCCAGGGATTTCACCCTAAATCTCTGCACTCAATTAGGAATTTCGATCAACTACGAAAAATCCTCCTTATTGCCCTGCCAGTCTATTACTTTCATAGGCGCAAACTTAAACACTGTTCGGATGTCAGCAACCCTCACAGACCAAAGAATCTCAGATATCCAAAGTCATGTGAGGATCATCCTTGCCAGCAAAAAGGTGCAAGCCAGAATGGTTCTGAAGGTGTTGGGCCTCATGGCTGCGGCTGTTACCCTTCTTCCCCTGGCCCGCTTCTACATGCGTCTTCTTCAATGGATGTTGTTCACCCAGTGGTCTTACCAACAACTTCCCATGCATCACCAAATCCTGGTGACACAAATTTGCAAGAATCATCTATCATGGTGGATTACTTCTCCCCAGATTCACCAAGGCAGACCCTTTGTATCCCCCCCGTAGCCACAGTCACTACGGACGCCTCCCTGATCGGGTGGGGGTCATTATCAGGGCAGGATGGTTCATGGGACGTGGCAACCGCTCAATACCACCTGCACATAAATGTCCTAGAGATGAGAGCAGTGCTTTTAACGTTGCAAGCCCTCAACGACTTTCTTCCCTTGGGAACAATTGCAGTTCACACAGACAACATGTCTGTAGTATGGTATATCAACAAACAGGGAGGAACCAAGTCCTACCCTTTGTGTCGAGAAGCTCTCAGACTTTGGCAATGGGCGATCTCCTCTCATCGGTTTCTGGTAGCAACGCATATCCCTGGGAAAACCAACATTCTAGCGGACAGATTGAGCAGAGCTATTCTCATGCCTCACGAGTGGTCTCTCAAATAATCTATAGTGGAGGAGATTTTTCTAGAATGGGGCCGCCCATGTTGCGATCTTTTTGCTACTCCCCAAAACAGCAAATGCCCAGACTTCTTTTTTCTCTTCCCACTGCCAGGCCATCCCCCCAGAGACGCTCTAACCCAGGATTGGCCCCAGGGACTTCTTTATGCCTTTCCTCCCTTCCCGCTGATTCCACAAGTACTCCAGAAAGCCACCGTTTTGAGAGCCAAAATGATTCTCATTGCTCCCTATTGGCCTCGACAAATTTGGTTTCCGTTCCTCCATCGTCCCCTTTTGGTGCAGCCGTGGCATCTGGACCCAGTGCCAGACCTTCTGATTCACCAATCGGGCCAGCTGCATCGGTCTTTTCCTTCTCTCAACCTCACAGCGTGGTTGCTCCACTTCCTTCCTTAGCCAGGCTTCCTATGATCTCTAATCCTGTTAGGGATATCATAGTGGCTTCCCTTAAATCCTCTACTAGAAGGATTTATACCAGCAAGTGGAAACGCTTCTCTTGTTGGGCAAAAGCTAAAAATATAGATCCTTTTACTGCCCCTGTTCAAGCAGTTTTGGATTTCTTAGCGGAAATCTTTCACTCGGGCTCTTCATCTTCCACGGTCAAAGTTCAGTTGGCTGCTATCTCGAACTTTCATGTCGGGTTTGCAGATCACAACATTATGTCCCACAGGCTTTGTAGAGCCTTTCTAAAGGAATTTTTCTCCTGAAACCTCCAGTCAGGAGTCCTCCTCCTCAATGGGACCTAAATCTAGTGCTGACTTCCTTAATTCTTCCTCCCTTCGAGCCAGCTGTTTCATGTTCCCTGAAATTTCTTTCATGGAAAACACTCTTCCTTGTTGCTATTACCTCGGCAAGGAGAGTGTCAGAACTTCATGCTCTCTCTGTTCGTCCCCTTATTTGGTCTTCCACAAAGACAGGGTATCCTTGAGAACTAATCCAACCTTTTTGCCTAAGGTGGCCTCGAAAAATAATTTGAACCAATCTATTGACCTCCCTGTATTTTTCCCTAGTTACTCAAACAGATCGGAACAAAAATTACATTATCTTGATGTTCACCGCCAACTCGGATATTATTTGTACAGAACAAAACAATTCAGGAAATCCGATCAGCTCTTTCTTTCTTATGCTGATAACAAGAAAGGCCTTCCTGTCTCCAAAGTGACCTTATCTAGATGGCTTTCTTCCATCATCTCTGAAATCTATCAGCTCAGGGGAAAACAGCTGTGCTCAAAACCTAAAGCGCATTCAACCAGAAGCTTAGCCACTTCCACAGCTTTTCAGGCTAGACTTCCATTAGACACTATTTGTGCAGCAGGCACTTGGGCCACTCCTCATACCTTTGTTTCTCATTACAAATTGGATTTGGCCTCCAGGGATAGAGCCAGTTTTGGCTCTACAGTTCTCAAGAGTCTGTTCCATTGAGTCACCCAGGATAGAGGTGCTAGGGACGCGGTCCCATCAAGCAAGAATGAAGGCGAGATTGACAACTTAACATTGAGAAGTTATGTACCTACCATAACGTTCCATGTTAGTTGTCTTCTCTCGCCTTCTTTCTTGCGACCCTCCCTCCTGCCCCCTGGCCTGGACAGACCTTTTTCTCCATATATGGAAGAATGCTTCTTAAGACCACCTAGTTCTGGTCTACCTTATAGCCCATCCTTCAGGCTTTTTGCCTTTCTTTCCTTCTGGGAAGTTTTTTGTGCTAGGTGTTATTGCCTATAGGTAACAAACGAGATCTGGGTACTTACCGCCTTGCATCATGGGATATGGGGCTGCCTCGAGCTGGTAAAAGTGACTCTCGAGCTTAGCAAAGTGCCGAGTCGGAGCCGAGGATCGGCTCCGAACCCATCAAGCAAGAAAGAAGGCGAGAGAAGACAACTAACATGGAACGTTATGGTAGGTACATAACTTCTCATTAACATCCACCCAACATGGCTTCCACCTAACACACAATACAACTGCTACCCTCCTATTATTCACTAGCACCATAAGCAAATGCAGGGACTCTGGCAAACGTATTTCCTTTCTATTCCTTGACCTGCTTAATGTCTTCAGTACAGTTTCTCGCACTAAACTCCTGTATAAACTATTTCAAACTTAGACTGTTACCTTCTTCATTACTGTGGTTCTATAGCATTTTAATTGACAGGCACTAGTCAAGTAAACTAGCAGAATATGCTCACCCCCCCCCACCTGCATGTCTCTACTGATGTAGCCCAAAACTCTATTCTTGGTTTTTCCTTTTTGATAGATATTAATGACCTATGTATCTCCATTGGTTCATCATCTCTTGTATAGTATGCTGATAATTCCATAACTGTATGTGCATCTAAGAACTTGTCCCAAGTCCTCCCTATTATACAATAAGCTTTTTTCTCAGTTAAGAAATGGTTTCATAATGTCCAGCTACTTTTCATCCTTAAATAGTTGCTTCTATTTTTCCCCAAATGACGTGCTTGAGAAGCAAGTTTCAAGGTATTTTCAGTAAACAAAATTGAAATTGAAGTAGTGTCCTGAAGATTGATTATAGACTATAACCTTAAAATTGACCTGCATGTTCAAAATAACGTAAAGAATAACAAAACATTAGGAATGCTGTGCAGGCGTAAAATCTTCCTTAGCAGCACCACCAAAACTCTTGTCACTGTGTCTTCTACAGTTCACTTAGCCTAACCAACCTTCGGGCTACTGATAAAAATTAAGCTGGAGGCATGCTGTAACGAAGTTTCAAAATTTGCCACAAAAAGTACCATATCTATCACTGTATTGCCCTTAAGGCATTGAACTGGCTTGAACTGCCTAAGCACTTCAATTACATACAGCTTGTCTCCACACACATTATTTACAAAGCCAATGACTGCCCTGCTTTTACTCATCCTGCATTTGTCTCAGCATATATAAACCCCACAAATCCTGTGGCCAGAGTCTGTACTCGTACTGTGTCGCAAACTTCTTTCTAATTCCTTCTTTAGAAACATCGTCTATTTCTTGGATAACGGACAAATGTAATTTTGTCCAGGTTATATTATCTAGTATTCTGTTCCAAAGAATGTACTCACTGGGTTTAATGTCATCTGTGTGAACTGCAACTTGTAAGTTCTTTAATTGTTGACAATATTCAACTTCTTGTATATGTCCAAATATTTGCACTATGTATGTATATGTTTTCACTGTATGAACTGAAGTTGGACTTTTTTAGGATCCTTATTGAAATGTCAGCACTTTTACTGAAAATATAACTCTGCTGCTTTGCGTGTCCCTCGGGACTGTACTCTGCGATCTGAAGGTACTGCAGTCTACTACCTGCCCCACTAGCTTCCACTACAGAGCTGCACTAGTTATTAGAATCGTGTTTAAATATACCTTCTGCATTCTTTACTGAAAATATAACTCTGCTGCTGTGAGTCTCCCTTGAGGCAGTACTCTGCGATCTGAAGCTGTGGCTGTCTACTACCTGCCCTACCATCTTCCACCACAGAGCTGCACTAGTTGTTAGAATCTGCAAGTATTTTTTTTTCATTAAAGTATCTTACTTGTTCTGAGTGAGTAGTGTGCACGGATGCTAAGGCCTGCCATAGACCCCCCTTTTTTCTTTGCAACTGACTTAAAATTAACAGCATCCCTTAATAGTCAACCCTGACCTTCCTCCTGATTTACTGTTAGCTACTGCCCATAAAACTCACAGTGGTGTTGCCAGTCACAGTTAAATATAAGCATACCTTAACCAGTACCTTACCTACTCTAGTTCACTGTTTCAATTCTTTGCTGAGTTCCTTACCTTGTTGAGTAGGAGTCAGTCCCCTAGTTCACCATCACTATCGCTCGGCCTCACTTTGCTCCCCACCCCTGCCCCCTTATCCCACCCACCCCACCTATACCCCAATTTATTCTTAACCGCAATCACCTGACTTCCCTAACACCTCCCACCAAACTATCACATCATCCTCCAACCAGTCCCCCATCTTTTCTTTCACCACTTGCTCTGTTATTTGTTCTGTGGTGCTCTACCACATCACACTATCCTTTCTTCTTCTAACAACTCCCAAACCAGATAACTTAACTCTACATATACTACTACCACCTCCTTCAACTCTCACCATACTTGCAACTTCTATTTTCTTAGCAGTTCTCCTCTCCCTAGGCTACCATCTAACTTCATACCACTCCGCTCTCACTAACCACAATCACCTAAACTCCCCCACGCTAACCTATTCAAACACTCACAACCATAATCGCATATATATTTCACCTACGATCTTCATCCACACCCCCTTTGATCTCACCAAGCTCACCTGCAAAGAAACTAATTATAAAAAACTACCCAGTTTACTCTTACACCATATGATCGCCAATTACCTACACACACTGACCACTTCTACTAACCAACTTACGCTCACTGGAGACATCCACCCTAACCCAGGCCCCAGTGCTACTATACCTACTGCTACAAACCTACATGCACCTAATATCCCTTGCAAGCGAAAACCGTCTGACCTCTTAATACTCAGTATAAACATCCACAGCATCATGAATAAAATTGAAGAGCTACATGCCTTTATATCCTTCTATAACCCTGACATTGTACTGCTAACTGAGACCTGGCTGAAGCCCCACATCAAAAATGCCACCATAGCCCCTCCTGGCTACAACATCCTTAGAAGTGATCGACTAGCTAAAAGAGGTGGGGCATTGCCTTACTTTACAGGCACAACCTTACTCTCCTACAAATACATAAAGATATCCCCACTTTCGGCTATGCAGAAACCCTGTTTGCAAATATAAAATTAAACCAGCTGAAACAACTCAACATTATAGGTGTCTACTTACCACCAGGCGACAGTATTGCCACTCGAGTCCATTTTACATTGGACTTCCACCAGCCTCCCTCAGGAGACCCTTATCCTGGGGGACTTCAACATTGATTTAGCCTCTATCATGGCATCCCCCTCCGAAGTACCACTTACACCTGTTTAACTTCACACAGCTTATCCAACCCCCCCCCCCCACCCATACAGACAAATCCACCAAAAGGAATCCATATTACACTGGATCCTAACCAACAGGCCTTCATCTGTCAATATATCTTGTACGTTACCAGACTCCCTCAGTGATCACCTACCCACATTCATACTAAGACAGCACACAAACCTCCCCCATCCTACTTTCCATCTGTAGTTCCAAAAAATTCCTACTAGATCAATTCATCAACGCCTTAAAAATACATTGGTCACCTCTTAAAATTCTACCATTAGAGGAAGCCATGGAGCACATTAATACTACCTTCTTTGGGTATCCTTAATCTTATGGCCCCACAATGTATAATTCGTATTAAAATCAACCCAGCCCCCTTGATCTCAAAGGACACAAGATCCCTACTCAAACAGTGACACATAGCTTGGGCAACCTGGCGTACCAGCAAAACAACTACAAATCGACAATACTTCCTAGAGCTCAGAAACAAAGCAAAAAAACAAATATGTAATGACAAAAAGAGTTAAAGCCAGCTACAAAAAATCCACTACAACAATCCACAAACTTCTGGTTCGCAATCAACCACATTCTCCAACCAGGCAAAATCACCTCCCCAAACCCTAACACTGAGGGTGATAACAATGATATTGCCACCCAGTATAATGACTATTTCACATCTTCCATACAAAGGTTATTCAACAATTTCCCTACTACTACTACAAATACCCTCAAAATACAAAACTGTCACCGTAAGACCAACACAACACCCAATTCTCTCTCAAACCAGTTCCAATGGACATAATTTGTAAACACCTTGCCAAATTTAAACCCACCACTCTCACTGCTGATAAACTCCCCGCTGATTACCTCAGGAGCCGCCTCTGCCATTGCCCTACCCTACAACACAGTCCCCTCTCTCTGGAAAATTTCTTACATCGTCCCCCTGCACAAAGGTGGATCCTCAACAGAATAGCTATGAGGTGATAATTATCTCCCCTATCATAAATCCTAGAAAAATATGTATGCACCCAACTACTGAATAATCTTCTTCAATATAACCTGCTAGCAAATTCCCAACATGGATTTCAGCCAATCCATAATAGCACCTCTTTCCTTATATCCTTTACTGACCACGTCAACCAACAAAGAAATCTCAGTAACTTAGTATCTGTTGTCTTCCTAGACCTACCAAAGGCATTTGACACAGTATCCCGCTGCAAATTGCTATAGACTCTCTCTCAGCTCAATCTGGATAACTCCTGTCTACTGTGGTTTAAAAATTGTCTGTCCTTCTGGCAGCAAGCTGTTAAATGGCATAACTCTATCTCCTCTCTCCTCCCAGTGGGACAAGGTGTTCCGTAAGGATCCATTCTTGGTCTCTTACTATTTTCCAACTTTACGAATAACCTCCCCTCGGCTACCCAACAAACTAATGTAGTACAGTATGCTGATGAAACCACTTTTATTTGCTCATCTCCTTCTCTACAATCACTCCAAGACAGAACCCAGGAAGCCTTCACTACTATAGAAAAATGGCTAAATCCCTCCCAACTCATACTAAACCTATCTGAGACCCAACTCATGATCTTCCACCCATCCAAAACGTTTACCCCTACCTCGCCATTCTCAATAACATCCTCCAACAATACTCTTATCACACCAGTAACCCAAGCCAAGCTACTAGATGTAACTATTGACCAAAACCTTTAATTTGACAAACCTATAGCACTAACAATTGTCAAAGTTCATAAAAAACTAGGTTCACTCTACCGCTGCAAGAGCTTCCTCACACAGGAATCCCGAATCACTATCTCTCATACCCATCTACTCTCCACCTTACTATATGCTTCCCCAGTTCTAACTAACCTAAACAAATCTGACCTTTTGAAACTACCTTCTACAATAAAATCTCAAAATTTGCAACCAATGCTAAGTTTCGTTCTAATCACTGCCTCTCCCTAAGACAACTACGATGGTTAGAACTCCCTAACCTACTAAAATGCAATCAACTTCTCCTGACCCATCAACTGTTATACCAACCAAATAAAATACCTGCCTTGTTTGATCTGCTTACCTTCCATAATACTGCCCGTCAACTAAGATCTTCCAATACTGCCCTGCTGACTGTTACCAGTTGCTTACATAGCTCAGGCCAATCTCTTTATTCCTATGCAGTTGCTAAGGCATGCAACATTCTACCCCCTGACAGATGTCTAAATAGTGCACATACTTTCAGATCCTTACTAAAAGATCTCCTATTAAAACTTGGATATGTTCCTGTACAGAACCAGACTAATTTCACCTGTTCCTGACTTTCAGCATCCCTAGATCACAAGTGTACTGTGTAGCATCACTTAGTGCATAGTACTGTGAACTGGGTATGTAAGCCGCCTTTATAGTTATGATTTCTAGTTTATGACCCTGTTTGTCTATGGAAACTTCTTTTTGAATTTATGTTCAAGAAATTGTATATACTTTGAATAATATCTTGTTTAATTGTTTCTCAATATTCTAATCGCTGTATGCTACATAATTTGTAAAACTCTGATTTTTACTCCTTTTATATGTTCTATGCTCTTTGTACAAAATAGTTATGTTTATATAATTTTCTTATTTTTTTACAGTTTTTTTACTATGTATTTGGAGCTTTTCTCCCCGGGCCTTCACTGAAAATGGTCACCTTGTGTCCAGTGGTACTAACCTGGTAAACAAATGGAAAATAAAAATAAATAAATAAAAACAAGTACCTACAAGCTGAAAAAAGAGACCAAAAATACAGGAGAAGAGCAAGTCTCAAAAATCTCTCTTCTCCTTTAAACTTCTGTGCACTCCCCCATGTGGGGGGCAAGCCCCCAGACCCCCAGTACTTATATATACCAACTCTGAAATTGCCATACCTCAGAGAAATGGTATCTTGGACTTTAGTGTATATAACTCCAATCTTTTGGCCATTCAGTCTATGTATTTCGGGACTTGATCTAGCAGGCCTAGACATTTCAAATGGTTACTTTTTTTACTTGGTTAATATGTTGTTCTTCTATATTATGTTTTGTAATACCTATATTTAACTGTAACTATAATATGTCAATGTGGATTTTTTTTCCCCTTGGGCATCGCTGAAAATGGGATATCATCCCATTTAGACTTTTCCAGTAAACAAATGTCAAATAAGGCTCTGAGAACTGTTAATGAGCCTCTTCCTGTAGCCAAGGGTATAAGGTTTGATTTTGTTTCCAGCTCCATTTCCCATTTAAAAAAATGGAAATCTGTAGAGCATCCAAGCCTTATTTTGGGCACACCTGTTTAGACAGGATGGCGTGGTAGGTAAAGGCATACAAATTGAAAATTGATAAACTGTATGTGACACTAACATTTTATTCTGTGACACAACAGATTATAGATATATTTACTGAGTCTTATGCAAAGCAGCTTGGATGCACAAAGGGGGTGATAAATTGTACTAGTAACACCCAGGTAACCACAGATATTGAAATCAAAAATCAGATTATATTGAAAAAGAGCTATGCAAACTGGACCTAACGAAAGCACAGAGAGCCGACGGAATTGGGAATAATGATCTGAGAACACTTCTGCATGAACTTACTGTACCGTACTATGGGTTATTCACTAGGTTATTTAAATATGGGGGGATTCCTCAAGACTGGAGACATGCACTTGTTAAACCTGCTTTAATGGAAAGGTGAGTAGGACAAACAGAGTGATACAGACCCATACGTATACTTTTATGTTGTGGAGAAATAATGGAGAAGGTTATTTTGTATAAATTGTTTTTTAATTGTGACACAGGCAAACTTAATGTGTTGATAAAAGTAATCAAACCATATTAACAAGTTCACATTTACAAACATTATGTATCACATACATTGTTGTATACAATATAATCAATACAGCATTACATAAAGTTTTCATTTCCTGCTTTCTCTTAAATCTCATTCTCCACAAAATATTTTTCTGCATGTATTGTTCCCACAATTTCCATTTTTCCTCTGTAATTTACTCCTACCCTAAAGATCATATTTCCTGTTGTATTATCTCTGTTGCAATATTCACTACTACAAGTATGGTTGGTTTAGACTTTGATTTCCATTTTCTAGTAATTTCTTTGTTGGCAGCCACCAAAGTTAAGCTAAGTAAGGCCTTACTATGTCCAGGCAAGTCAGATCCTGTGTCCCAGAAGAGAAGAAATTATTTCCTTAGTCGCCCAGTTTTCCTGACAGAGTACTTTGCCAACTCATTGCACTCCAAGAACATATGGTCCCAGATACTACTTTCTTCCCCATTATTCCTGCAACATTTGCCATCTACCTGAAGAAAAATTCTTTGGAGTCTACTTTGAGTATAAAAGTACATATGCAAACACTTCCAAAGAAAAATCCTAAATTTTCTAGATTCATGTTTGGGAGCCATAGATATGTCCTGACATTGTTTCTTTGTGAATTGCTTATCTTTTCTGACCTCCTCTGATTCCCATAGCTATCATGTAGTACTTTATATGCCATACTAATTATCCCTTTTAACAGCAGTTTTTGTTCTAAATTTAACTAAAGACCCAAACCGTGCAGGTCTATCATTTAGGATTCTTCTGTGCATTTCTCTTTACCCGTACTCTGCCTTCCCCATCAGGGATTGATATCGAACTCTAGCCTGCAGTCCAAATGTCTTCTTAGCCTCTTCTCTTTCTAATACCTTTCCCTGTCTAATTATTTGTTCACATTACCTTGGTTCCTTTGCCAGCTTCCTCTGGTAAATTCCAGCCCCATCTTGCCTATTCTTTGTACCCCTAATTGCAGCCATTCCTACACGCAGAATCTACTTTCTCCATTAACATGTTGGTTTAGATGTTCTTCGTGTTTCACTGTTGTAGTCATCATACTTGGGTTATCCTACAAGGGGTAGCCCTCAGTCGGCCCGAATACCAGAGGCTTAGTATTTCTGCATCGGTTGCTATCGCTCCAGGACTGACATCAGGTCGTCAGTGGTATAAAATCAGGCAGCCGACACCATTACATCCGTCTTTCTTGCTGAGGAGCTAGAAGCAGTTCGCTCAAGTGCTGGTCGGCCGCTACCTGAGTTTTCGTTTCCGAATTGAAGTCTTCTAAGTACCCCATTGGGGATCCTTTTTTCTTGCTCTAACAGATGTCAGAAAATGTCAACAATTGTCTCACCTGTGGAAAGCAAATACCACACCGAGACTTTCATTCTTACTGCATCACCTGTTTAGGCCCAGACCATGATGTCCCTCACTGTCGCTTTTGTGCTTTGTTCAACGCCAGAACTATACGTCATCAGGCCCTTATTGTAGCTAAATATTTTCCCTCTCAGTCCTCTTATTCTGATATGGCTTTGGTAACCCATCTGACTACTGATCTTCTGAAAAAACATATGGATAAAAACACCGATCGCACAGGTCCAGAACTGCCAACAACGCTTCTGTTAAGCTAGCCATCAGTTCTCCGGTCCTCAGTGAGGTGCTTTTGCAGCCCCTGAAGCCCACTTCTGTGGATTCGCAGGCCACTACCGAGACCCATTTGGAGTCCGGTATGCCGCAAGACTACTTCTTCGAGTAAGGATCCTGTGAATGTCTCTACCTTGGAATGGTCCGAAGCCACTGAGCAGGCACCAGCTTCCAAGGAACTCCTTAGCACTACCGATGCTCGACACAGACAACTTCTTTCGCGTCTTCACTTCTTTCTAAAACTACTGAATTTGTAAGGCCCAGGGTACAAACTATGCCTAAAAAACCGACAACCCAAGCTCAGTTACCTGCTTTCATGCCTCAGTCTCAAATGCTTAAAATGGCGGAAGACCTTATTATGCTTATTAGGGGAAGCCAGGCTACCTCTTCCAAAAGAAAGAGACTTGTC